>NW_026068334.1:87822-88977 GCF_014885135.2 Alexandromys fortis
TTTCAGTTTTCAATTCTTGAACTGTTTTCATTACCTGTTTGTTCATTTTTTCTTGGTTTCCCAGGGTCTCATGTACGTATTTACTCATTTCTTCAAATTTTTTTGTTATACTTCTCATCCATTTCTATAAGGGTGTTTTTTACATGTTGTTTAAGGAACTCTATTGCTTTCATAAAGTCAATTTTTTCCACTTCTTCGGAGTTAGGGTGTTCAAGTCCTTCTGTTGTAAGATCTTTGGGTTCTGGTGTTTTCATGTTGTTTTTCAGATTATTGGGTGAATTTTTACCTTGGTGCCTGCCCATCTCCTCCTATCGATGCTATCTAATGGGTCTTTTAAAACCGGATCATGTTTCTCTGCTGGCCACAGGCTCCACTTACAAAATGCCCTCGCTCTGTTTCCTGGCTCCTGCCGGGGGCCAAGATCTCTGTCACCCCTCAAAAGGGTCTTCAGGAAAAGGCCCAGGCTCCCCTTTTGCCAGGGACCTTGCCAACCAAAGGCCTACCTCTTTGATTTAATTGTCATGGGGCCATCTGCTCTCGGTGTTGTTGTGCGCTGGTCTCTGCCGCCTGAGTCATCTGCTGCCCCACCAGTCCCTGCCGGTCTGGTGGCAGCCTGCGGCCTGTGTTGCCTACCGCCACCTGCATTGCCCGCCTGCGTCGGTCGTCTGTTGTGCTCTTCTCTTTCTTATACCCCTATTATTCTTAGGTTTGGTTTTTTTATAGTATCCCCGATTTTCTGGACATTTTGTGTTAAGAATTCGTTGGATTTAATATTTTCTTTGACCAGTGTGTCTATTTCCTCTATAGTATCTTCTGCACCCGAGATTCTTTTTTCTATCTCTTGTATTCTGTTGTTTATTCTTATCTCTGTAGTTCCTCTTTGTTTACCTAGATTTTCCATATCCAGCTTTCCCTCATTTTGTGTTTTCTTTATTACTTCCATTTCAGTCTTCTTGAACTGTTTCCTTCACCTGTTTGATTCCTTTTTCTTGGTTTCCTTGGGTATCTTTGTGGGATATCTTTGTTTATTAATTTCTTCTAACTTTTTGTTTGTCTTCTATTCCATTTCTTTTCTTTTTTTCATTTTTTTTATTTTACTGAGAATAAGAAAAAAAAAAGTTTCCGCCTCCTCCCAGCCTCCCATTTCCCTCCCCC
>NW_026068334.1:92093-93520 GCF_014885135.2 Alexandromys fortis
TGCAAGCCTGATGTCTCTCCTGGTGCGGGGTTCGGATCTCCTTGCTGCTTGGGTGACTTGTAATCAAAGGACCTACCTAGCTCGCTGCAGGCAGGCTAGCGGGGACAAAGGAGCTACCACCCTCCCGTTTGCCCTGCCGATTTGGATTCGGTCCTAGAGCCCGACCAGGCTGGGCTGGGAGATGTTATGTGGTCCAAGAGGGAAGGGAGTCAGACGGAGGGGGCGGGGAGGGTTGTGGATGCAAGCTGGGTGGGATAGGAAGAGAGAGGAAGTATTTCGCAGAGTAGCCCCTGAGGATGACCAGGAAGTGTAGGAGCTCTATTCCATTTCTTTAAGAAAGTTTTTCACTTCCTCTTTTAAGGTCTCCATCATTTTCATAAAATTACATTTAAAGTCGTTTTCTTCTGCTTCTTCAGGTTTACGATGATAAAGTCTTCCTTCTATGTGTTTGCTGGATTCTGGTGTTACCATGTTGCTTTTCAGGATGTTGGAGGATATCTTACATTGGCGCCTATCCACGTCCTCCTTCAGATGAGTCCAGCAGAGTCTTGGTGTCTTGGTCCAATCTTTTGCTCTGACTGTCTGAGTACTTGGGAGTTTTTCTTAGTCTGCCCTCTCTTAGGTAGCCTAAGTATTTGAGCAAGCTCTGTAGCCTGGTTTTCTCTAGTACCTTAAGCACTGGAGCAGGCTGTGTTGCAGAGTTCCTAGGACCTCTAAGGCAAAAGGTCATCCTGCTTGGGGGCAGGATGGGTTGTGGGAAAGAAAGCCCAGAAGCAGGAATACTCCCCACTGGCTGGCTAGAAAAGCTTAGGGAGTTTGGGAGGTGGCCCTGGATTCTGTCTTACTGGAAAGGTCCCAGAGAGTGGCACTTCTGGTGCCAGCGACTCACCTTGCTGGTCCCCTCAGCACTGGAGAAGGCTGTGTTGCAGGGTTCCAAGGAATTTGCAGGCAAAAGGGCATGCTTGGGGGCAGAGTGGTGCTTCTGTCACCACTGACACTCCTCTCTGGTTCCCTTAGCACTTGAGCAGGCTGTGTTCAGGGTTCCCAGGACCTTACAAGCCAAAGGGTGAACTTGGGGGCAGGATGCATTGTGGGAAAGAAAGCACAGCCCAAGAACACTCCCTGCTGGCTCTCTGGTACCCTCAGCAATGGAGCAGGCTGTGTTGCAGGGTTCCAAGGATCTTGTAGGTAAAAGGGTGGGCTTAGGGGCAGAGTGGTGCTTCTGGTACTGCTTGTAACGGCGTAAGCGAATGCAGACAGATTGTCAAAATATAGACAGCTTTAATGGAGGAATAGACTTACAGAACCACTGTTCCCGCGGAGACCAGGAAAGCAGAAGAGAGCGCTGGGAGCACGCTCACCAATTTTATAGGAGAACTTTAGCCTGAGGCGAACACGCCCCCTAAGGGGTGGGACTTATCCCTACA
>NW_026068334.1:98532-117386 GCF_014885135.2 Alexandromys fortis
ACCTTACTAGACCTGGATGGAGGTGGGTGGTCCTTGGACTTCCCACAGGGCAGGGAACCCTGATTGCTCTTTGGGCTGACGAGGGAGGGGGACTTAATTGGGGGAGGGGGAGGGAAAGGGGAGGCGGCAGTGGGGAAGAGACAGAAATCTTTAATTAATTAATTAATAATAATAATAATAATAAAAACTCCGTGCCATTGTCCTTGGCTTCTCATCAGCCCTCATTGTTCGCCATGTTCAGAGAGTCCGGTTTTATCCCATGCTTTTTCAGTCACAGTCCAGCTGGCCTTGGTGAGCTCCCAATAGATCAGTCCCACTGTCTCAGTGGGTGGATGCACCCCTCGTGGTCCTGACTTCCTTGCTCATATTCTCCAGCCTTCTGCTCCTCATTGGGACCTTAAAAACACATTTTTTAAAAAACAGTAAATCTTAAGTGATAGGAAAGTTTAAAAAGGAATACTGAGGGTGGGATGGAATAGGGAAATATGCTATCAGGGTGACAGAGGAGAAAAAGGGAAAATCATCCAAAGACAAACATGTGATAATAAAAACTTAATAAATAATTATTAATTAAGAAACAATTATAAAGGTCTACATTTTGTTGAGGAATCATTGAATTGTAAGGTATATTGGATGGGATAAACAAGCAAATCATTTTTTTCTCTTTTCTATTATTGTCTAGTATTTATTTTTTTAATTTATTACATGTAAAAAATACATATTCCCACTCCCTCCCCTCCTCCAATTCCCTCCACACACCCTCCCACCTCACCCCTATCTAATCCTAAGAGAGAGTAAGGCACTTTGACAAGCAAATCCTTTTATAAAAGTTTGTTTTATTATTTAAGATCTTTCCCCAAACAAGTCTAGAGCTGTTTATTGAGATGTCAGAGAGTAAGAGACAGCTGAGAGACTGAGGCTCAGTGAGCAGCAACCCCAGGAGGTTTTTGTTCAACCATGGAGCACTGTGGGAGGATCCTCCTTACTCTGCTGACAGAAATAGATTGCAGCATCATCAGCCTCCACAGGATTGATGGTGAGGGTGAAGTCTGTCTCAGACCCACTGCCACTGAACCTGGCTGGGACCCCAGATTCTAGGTTGGATACAACATAGATGAGGAGTTTGGGAGACTGTCCTGGTTTCTGTTGATACCAGTGCAGAAGATTTTCATCATAGGCATTGACACTCTCACTGGTCTTGCAAGAGATGGTGACCTTTTGTCCGGGAGACACAGACAGAAAAGATGGAGACTGGATCGGCACAATCTCCCCAGAGGAACCTAGAATCATAAACACACAAATCATGGTTATACATGTTTAGAAATATTCCCAGCAGAGAAATTTTTCATTTAGAAATTTTAACAATAGTTGTGGGCATCACTTTGAGAAACTAAAAAGTCAAAGGGGATTGGGAACTTAAAACCAATTTCAAATGCCTTAAATAAAATGATCAAGATTCCAGAGGCATGGAAAACCATAATGGCCACAGAGGAAGCTCCCAACACTGCAATTTACCCTCCTACCTGGAACCTCAAGCAGCAGCATCCATAGCAGGAGTGCCTTTGACTCCATCTCTGAATGTTTGCAAAGAGAATGATTCTTAGGCTCCCGGCAGCTGTCCTTAAAGGAGCTTGGGCTGTTGTATAAAGACTCAATATGTAAATCAGCCCAGAAGAGTGTGCTGGTGCTCAAAGGGGCACCTGCTCCTGTTTCATCCACTGGGAGTTGGTGTCAGCAGAAAATTTACCAAAGCATGGCATGTGTGTCTTAAAGGAGCCTTGAAGACTATACTATTGAATCTTTATCCTCTAAATTTTATGAGCTGTGATGTTGGGGATTGCGTTATCTCTGGAACTTTTTTGTTGTACAGAATTGTTTTGAGTATTCCAGGTTTTTTGTTTTTCCATGTGAAATTGATGATCTTTCTTTCAAGGTCTGTGAAAAATTGAGTTGGGATTTTGATGGGGATTGTATTGAATCTATAAACTGATTTTGGTAGGATTGCCATTTTAATTTTATTGATCTGACCTATCCAAGAGAATGGGATATCTTTCCATTTTCTGATATCTTTTTTAATTTCCTTCTTCAGAGACTTAATATTTTTTTAAACAATCTGTTACTTCTTTGATTAGTGTTACCCCCAAGATATTTTTTTTTTGTATTTCATGGCTATTGTGATGGATGATGTTTCTACTATTTCTTTCTCAGCTTCTTTACCATTTGTATCTAGGAGATCTATTGACTTTTTGAGTTGGCCTTGTATTCTGCCAATTCTTGAAGTCATTTATCAGCTGTAGGAGTTCTCTGGTATAATTTTTGGGGTAACGTTTGTACACTATCATATCATCTGCAAATAGAGAAAGTTTTACTACTTTCTTTCCAATCTGAATCCCCTTGTTCTCCTTTTGATGTCTCTTTGCTATTGTTAGAACTTCAGGAACTATGTTGAAGAGATATGGAAACAGTGGACAGCCTTGTCTTGTTCCCAATTTTAGTGGAATTGCTTTGAGTTTGTTACTCTCCATTTAATTTGATGTTGGCTGTGGGCTTGCTCTATATTGCTTTTATTATATTTAGATATGTTTCTTGTATTTTTGATCTCTCCAAGACCTTTATCATAAAGGGCTGTTGGATTTTGTTGAATGCTTTTTCAGCATCTATTGAGGTGATCATAAGGTTTTTTTCTTTCAGTTCATTTACATGGTAGATTACATTGATGGTTTTCATATGTTGAACCAGCCCTGCATCTCTGGAATGAATCCGACTTGGTCATCATGGATGACTTTTTTGATGTGTTCTTGGATTTGATTTGCCAGTATATGATTGAACATATTTTTGCATCTATGTTTGTGATTGAGATTCATCTGTAATTTCCTTTCTTGGTTGAGTCTTTGTGTGGTTTTGGGATTAGGGTAACTGTAGCCTCATAAAAAGAGTTTGTCTACATAAAGGAAGTGTAGAGATCTCATACTAGTGACTTAACATCACACCTGAAGCTTTATAACAAAAAGAAGCAGACTCATGAAGGAGGACTAGATAACAGGAAATAGTCAAATTGAGGATTGAAATCAATAAAAAAGAAACAAAGAAAACAATACAAAGACTCCACAAAACAAAGAGATAGTTCTTTGTGAAAATCAACAAGATAGACAAACTGTTATCCAATTCAATCAAAAGACAGAGAACATCCAATTCATAAAATCAGAAACGAAAAGGGGCTATAACAATAGACACCAAGGAAATCTAGAGAATTGTTATGTCATACTACTAAAACCTATACTCCTCAAAATTGGAAAATGTAAAAGAAATGGACAATTTCTGGATAGGTACCACAAACCAAAATTAAATATAGGCCAGGTGAATAATTTAAATATGCTTATAACTGCAAGGAAATATAAGCAGTCATCAAAAGCCTCCCAGTCAAAAAAGCCCTGGTTCAGAGATGGTTTGAGTACTTCAAAGAAGAACTAATACCTATATGCCTTCCTCAAAATGTTCCACATAATAAAAGCAGAAGGAATATTGTCAACCTCTTTTTATGAATATCTTGTTCCCTCCATCTATGGTGATTGAAATTTTGCTATGTATAGTAGTCTGGGCTGCCATCCATGATCGCTTAATGTCTGAATAATGCTTCACCAGGACCCTCTGACTTTCATTGTTTCCATGGACAAGTCACGTGCAATTGTATTCAGTCTGCCTTTATGTGTTGCTTGGCCCTTTTCCTTTGCAGCTCTTAATATTCTTTCTTTATTCTGTTTGTTTAGTGTCTTGATTATTGGTGTGGGAAGTCCTTCTGTCTATGCTTTCCTTTTATTGGTTAACGAATAAAGCTGTTTTGGCTAGTGGCTTAGCAGAATAGAGCAAAGTGTGAGTTCCAAGCCTATATAGGAGAGAGTAAGCAGAGGGAGCAAGAAGCCCTGTAGCTGCCCACAGGAGACAGACACTGAAACCTTACCAATAAGTCATAGCCATGTGGTGATATGCAGATTAATAGAAATGGGTTAATTTATGTTATAAGAGTTAGTTAAAATTATGCTGAAGCTATTGGCCAAACAGTATTACAATTAATACAGATTTCTGTGTGATTTTTTTCGGGAGTGTGGACAGCTGGGAAATGAACAAGTACCCTCTGCCAATAGGTTATTATGTGGTGAGGGGACTATTTTTGTGGTCCAGTCTATTTGGAGTTCTGTAAGCTTCTTGTATTTTCATATCCCTTTCCTTCTTTATGTTGGGAACATTTTCTTCTATGATTTTGCTGAGTATATTTTCTGTTCTGTTGTGTTGAACTTTGTCTCTTTCTTTTATTCCTATTATTCTTAGGTTTGGTCTCTTAATGGTGCCCCATATTTCTTGTATATTTTGTGTTAAGCTTTTGTTGGATTTAACATTTTCTTTGATCAGAAAATCTATTTCCTCTATCGTATCTTCAATACCTGAGATTCAATCTTCCATCTCTTGTTTTCTGTTGTTTATGCTTTCTTGTCTTTGTGGTTCCCGATTGCTTACCCATATTTTCTGTTTCCAGAATTTCCTCAGTTTCTGTTGTCTTTATTGTCTCTATTTCAGTTTTCAAGTCTTGAATCATTTCTTTTACCTGTGTAGTTGCTTTTTCTTGGTTTTCTTTAAGAGATTTGTTGTTTTCTTCCAATTTCTTGTTTGTCTTTTTCTCTGTTTCTTTGAGGGAGATTTATATTTTTTCTTTAAGGGCATCAATCCTTTTCCTAAAGTTATTTTTCTTCTTATTAGAGCCCCAAGGGTACACAGCCATGATCTTGTAAGGTTTACTTCCTAGACAATCTCTCCACTTCTACCTGAGCACTTACACTTCTCCATCCTTCCCATGTGGAGTGGGAAACCTCAGAACAATAAGTCTTAGAATCTTTTCTCAGATGTACACCTCTGAGTTCTTTAAGTTTATAGTTCTATCTTAGGATAGTGAGCCTGTTTTATATTAATTTTCTACAGCTCCATAAGTTAATATAAATGTAATGACAATCACAACACCTATGATATGAGCAGGGTTTGTGTGTGGGTCCTCTCCTCAGGTTCTCATAGTCTCTAGCCAAGGTGTGGTTAAGGCTGCACTCTCATCTAAGAACTCAGAATCTTTCCCAAGGTCCATGAGGATGTTTGCACCATCTCTTTCAGATGTTTCTTTCTTCAAAGTGTGGGAATAGAAAATACACATGGAGCTTAATACTGGCCAATCTCACACATACTCTGGGAGTCCTCATGTCTCTCTTCTCCTTGATATTTACCTGACTCATCTACTCTCCTTTAGTCTATTTTTATTGCTATAGCTGAATACCGGAACCTAGGTATCTAACACAGAAAACACATCAATTTATTATAGCTCTATGCTTGAGTAATTCTTAGAGCATGTAGCTGTGTGGACCACACCTCCTGGGTGTTTCTTTGTGTTTCATAATGTAGTGGAAGACTGGGTTCGTAAGCCTGCCAGGTTTCTCTCATCATCACTACTCAGGCAAACTCTCCAGCACTGCTTTGGCTAGCTTACCCAAAGGTGCAGACAACAAGCAGCAAGGCCAATTTTCCTGTTCTCAGACCCTTGCATCCAGCTCACCCACAGCCACACTACCAAGGCCAGTCCTACTGTTTTTCCATGTGCCTGTCATGCTCTCGGGATTGATATACTTGGTCAGGAGGATTAGGACTCATTCTAATATTCTTATGTCCTGAGGTTGGTTCTCCTGCCTGTCACTGGTGGCAAGGGGTCAAGGAGAAAGCATGCTTCTTTTACTTTTACCCTTGACATCCCTTGGCACACCTGGGAGGTTGTGGGGGCAGCCCTCCTGCTCTCATACCTACAGGCATGGCTTTCCTGAGATGCACCAACAGGGTTAGCTCTAGTGCATTGCACCAGCAAGATGCCATGCCCAGTCTCTTATGTGCTGTAGCTGATAAGGGGCAGGGCCAATTCTACTACTCTTGTGACCTCAGGTCCAGCTCTCCTTCCTATTACAGGCAGTAAAGGACAGCGGAGGGGGAATGCCATCTCTCCCTTACTCCCTCCACCAATGGCAGATGAAAGGTGGGGACAAATCTCTCAAGTACATCGGGTTCATCTCTACTATGCTGCCTGGGCTAGATGCAGGGCCCAGTCCTTAGATTTGGAACTGGTGAGGGACAGGTTCAGGTCTCCCACCCTTGTGGTACTGAGACCAGATTTTCTGGTCTGCAGTAGGTTGAAAGGGGTGAGAGGCAAGAAGCAAACATGGTATCACTTTTTCTCATGCCACAGCATGAGAGACTGTGGGGCTAGGTCTCTCACACTTGCATGTGTGCTCATCTGCACACATGACAGCAGGGACAGCCCTACTGTGCTGCACTGGGTGAGGAAAAGGGGCCCACTCTCCAGAGTGATAAAGTTGGTGCTGGGCAGGGTCAACTGTGTACAGCCCCATCCTCTGATTTTGTTTGTAACAAGAGTCAAGGTCATCAACATCAACATATCTGAGGTAAGGCCATGGAATCAGACATAGCCTCTGGCAGCAGCCTGGTCCCAGATTACACAATGGCCCAAGGTGGCAGCACAGGTCACTTAGAATGGCTTGAACCCAGTGGAATCTTGGCCCTTGAATCCCCACATAGGGCCAGATTTGTGCCCAGTTCCAGGATATATGTACTGCCTCTAATGGTGACAGGAGCCTTGAACATGAGTGCAGGTCCTGTCTTTGGCAGAGCCACAAACCCAGACATGGCCCTGGATGGAGTTCAAGCTAGAACAATGCCCTAGACCTGGTTGCCATCAAGTAGTACTCAGGTCTCTATGAGCTTAGCAGCAGCATGAACTTTGGCTTCAAGGAGGTCACACATGAGTGGAGGCTCAGATCCTGGGAATCAGTGTAGCCTTTGGTGGCAACACAGGCCACAGACATCAGCACAAACTCAGGCTGCAATAGGACCTTGGATTCAGAGATTGCTCTTGGCAACAACCCAGGCCTTGAAGTCATTGTGGCCCTAGTTGTCATTGCTGATTGTCCAGATGGTGATGGAGGAAGGTCATTGGCTAATAAAGAAACTGCCTTGGCCCATCTGATAGGGCAGAATTTAGATAGGCAGAGTAAACAAAACAGAATGCTGGGAGGAAGAGGAAGTGAGCTCAGAGGCCCATGCTCCCTTCTCCCATGAAGCAAGCTGCCAGGTCAGATATGCTGAATCTTTCCCGGTAAGACTGATGCTACACAGATTATTAGAGATGGGTTGATGGGGATATGAGAATTAGCCTGAAAGGGCTAGAGTTAATGGGCCAAGCAGTGTTTAAAAGAATACAGTTTGTGTGTTGTTATTTCGGGGCATAAGCTAGCCGAGCGGCTGGGAGCCGGGTGGCAGGAATGCAGGCCCGCAGCTCCTACAACAAGATGGACTTTGCCCAATTGGTAACATGTCCCACAAATGTCCCATTTGGCAGCACAGATTTCTGGATATCTGGTCAGCCTTTGATGGTAACAGGAACCACTGGTATTGCTATTGTTATTGTTATTGGTGATAGAGTCAAGGACTCAGACATGGCCTACTTCCACAGTTCTAGACTAGATGATTCCATGACTCCTTTGTTACAATGAGCCACCCAGGTCTGTAAGGCCTCTGCAACAGTTTGACTTTCTAAGAGCAACATGATCTCAGGTGTTGGCCCAGACTTGAAATCTCTGCATGATTATTGGTGGCAACAGGAGTCTTGGATATCAACTCAGTGCCCAGTCACAGCATTAACATTTTTCCTGACTGCAGCCTTGGCCCAATGTCATTGTGGTCCTCCGTTTTGACACAGGATTCCTGGATTGGCATGTTCTCTGTGAGAGCACATCGCTTGGACATCAATTTGGTCACAAGGTAGTGACCCAAACTCTGGGAATCCACAGGATCCTTGGTGATAAAGGGAGCCACAGACATCAACAAAGACCTCCACATCTTCACCAGGATCATGGACCAAGTCATGGCTTTTGGAAACAGCCCAAACACAGACATCTGGCTCTGGGTGGCTGTAGAGCATCTACCTCAGTTCATTCCTCACTGCCATTAACTCTTTAGAACTGCCTGTCTCCCCAGCACATGAACAGTTGTTCTTCTCTTTCTACAATTTTGCAGCCCTATACTCATTCACCATAAGGGTGTCTGATAGCCTGGTGGGCAGGGTTGTGGGTGAAATTCTACCTCAAGTCTACAGACCTTGGTCAGGGCTGTGCTTGTCCTTAGAAATTTGCTAAGTCTAGACCAGGATTAATCTTTTTAGAAATGCCTTTATTTTTATTTCATATATATTAGCATTTTGTCATCCAGTGTTCCCCACATTTGTGCCTTTTGTCGAGTACCAGAAAAGGGCATGGGATTCTCTCTCAAATTGGAGTTACAGATGGTTGTAAGCTACCATGCAGATGCTGGAAACTGAACCCATCACTCAACATAAGGCCAATTCTGGGTACACAGTCTGAGGAGTCACTCCCCAGAGGCATATTCGGAGTAGGGAGCACCCAACCCTCTTTATTCCACTAGTTCCATTCTTTACTGCAAATGAATATTTGAAGTGAGGAACCCATTTGAACTATTAAAATTACAGTGTCATAAAGATACTAAAAATGTTAAAGTATTTAGAGTTAGATTTATTTAAGTTAAAATGTTTAACATTAAATGATGTCTTGGTGATTTTGGATAAGAAATCAACTGAAAGAAATCAGGGAGGCGTTTTAATATACTCATAGCTGTTAATATACTCATAAAGAAATGCAAGGCTTGGCTAGAGATGATTCAGCTGTTAAATCCTAGGCTCAAAACCACAAATGTAAGAGAAATACATTGCAGCCATTATAACTTCCAAACAACAATAACAGGTACGTATTTTTTAAAACTTAGATGTGCAGGTTAATTTATTTTCATATTCTTCATGCATATATTTTTTAAATTTATTTATTTATTAAACATTTCTGCCTCCTCCCCGCCACTGCCTCCCATTTTCCTCCCCCTCCCCTCATAAAGTCCCTCTCCCCCGATTAAGTTCCCCTCCTCATCAGCCCAAAGAGCAATCAGGGTTTCCTTTGCAGCTCTTAATATTCTTTCTTTCACCTGTATATTCTGTGTTTTGATTATTAATTATATGGCGAGGGGATATTTTTCTTTGATCCAGTCTGTTTGGTGTTCTGTATGCTTCTTGAATATTCAAAGGAATATCTTTCTTTATGTTGGGAAAATTTTCTTCCATAATTTTGTTAAAAATATTTTCTGGGCCTTTGAGCTGTGACTCTTCTCCTTCTTCTATTCCTATTATTCTTAGGTTTGGTCTTTTTATTGTGTCCCATATTTCNATTACATTGAGTTAGAGTGAGAGAGTGAGTTCATAACCTTTTCTCACTCCAGGTTTGTGAACTAATACTCTTTTTCCTAAATTTACCGTAGCTATGGTTGCACTTTGTTATTTGTCTTCTTTCCTGTTTTCAGGAATGACCCTTCTGTTTGTGGTTCCTTCAGAAATTTTACCCGAACTCTAGGTGACTTTTCTGCACCAACTGAAATGATCATGAGATTTCTGTTCTGAAGCAGTTTGTGTTTAGTTGAAGTTATTGTTTCTTTCTTCAACACAGAGTTTGTCTGTGTTGACCTGGCTGTCCTGGAATTCACGCTACAGACTAGGCCAGCCTCAAAGTCACCGAGATTCCTATGCTTCTGCCTGCCTAAGTGCTGAGATTAAAGCCATATTCCACACTGCCTTGCTCTTGTGTGTTTTAGAACCAATCTTTCATCCCTGGATAGAAACCAGCTTGATCATAGTGTACCTCTTAATGTGATCTTAGATTTGACTCACAGGCTTTTGGAGGAGGGGGTTATGTTCATCAGAAAAAAATGGTCTCTGTCATTTTTCCATTATTTCTTGGTGTGGTCATCTAGGTAATGCTAGATTCATGATGGTGGTGTTTCTTCCTTTTTATGGTATGGAACAGTTCCAGGGTCATTAGTATCAGTCCTTCATTAAAGGTCTGGCATAATTTGGCATAGGAATCTTCCAGCTGTGCTTCTCCCTTGAAGTACAACTTATTATTACCACTTTAATAGAGTTTCTTGCTATGGTTCTGTTGAAATTGTTGATATCATTGCGATTTAGAGTGCTTTTGTCTTATGTATCTAGACATATATCCGTTTCTCCAAGATTTTACAGTTTGGGCCAACTTAAGATTTTAAAGTACTACCCAATGATTATCTGGATTTCACTTGAATGTGTTGTAGGTCCCTCTCTTCTATCTCTCTTTTATTAATATATGTCTGTTTGGCTTTGTGTTGACTGTGTGTTTATTTGAAGAACAAAGTTTTTTTTTTTAAATATTTATTTACTTATTATGTATACAATATTCTGTCTGTGTGTATGTCTTCAGGCCAGAAGAGGGCAGTAGACCTCATTCCAGATGGTTGTGAGCCACCATGTGGCTGCCGGGAATTGAACTCAGGACCTTCGGAATAGCAGGCAATGCCCTTAACCACTGAGCGATCTCTCCAGCCCCCTGAAGAACAAAGGTTTGAGTAATGTTATTTGTTGTTATTTTAATATTCATCTCATTAATTTCTACTCTGATATTTAATATCTCTTGCCATTTATTGACATTGTGTTTAGCCTGGACTTTTATTAGGCCTTGAGGTTCATCATTAAGTACTTATATGAGATGTCCCTGAATATGGTCATTATCTGAGGTCTTTCTGTATTTTTAAGTAGGCACTTATAGTCATAAAGTTTACTTGTCATCACGTAGTTGCATCTCAAAATGCTGGGAAGCTGTGTTGTTATTTTAATTTGATTCTAGGAATTGTTTTCTCACTGATTTCTTCAATAAATCAAATGGTAATTAAAGAGCATATTGTGCATTCTCTAATTGCTTATGTGGTTCCTTCCTAATAAATGTCATCACAAAGAAAGATGCTATCTGCATGTTGGGAGACATTAACTTGTAAGTAAAAAAAATTGCTATTTCCCATGACAGTGTCTGTTCAGATAGTTGAGGATTATCTTGGAACTGTTGGGGCAATATATTTCAAGAGAGTTGGGTGGTTTCTTTTGGCAGATACCCAATGCAAAAAGATATTGATAATCAGGGTGTAAATGTAAACAGAAAACTACATTGCTTAAACCTAAGACTATGAACCATTTGGTCCTCTCACAGATATGTGTTAACAAAGAATAGAGGTTGGGAGCTCATAGGTAGGTATGGACTATGGCATAGTTATTGAAGAGGAGACCCTTTACTAATATCTATTACTCATGAGTCTTTTGAACACCCAGTATTGGGGTATTACAAGGAGTATTGCTTTATTTTGAGACACCATGACTTCAAGTAAACTATTATGATTTCTAATTGCTTCTAAGACTACAATTTTAGAGGATATTGTCTTCTTTAATAAGAATAAGAAATGGGGTTCTTGAAATTAATTTGGACTGGGATGATAATGGAGGCATTGGAAAATGATAGAAAGACTACTGTTGTAAGAAAAGGAAGCTGCCATTTTCCAATCAATTTGAAAGGGAGAACATTGGAGGATAGATCTTATTTTGAGAAAGAATTCTCTGTATCTAGACCCCTCCCCACAAGTGTTCCAATAGGACCATTAGGTTCTTAGGCTGTCATCTTCAGCTCTCAAATATCAAACACCATGACCATCCAGAATGTTGGCTTGGGCCAACACATAACCCCGACTCTGGGCCTGGCTAGTTGCATGGTTGGTCAATCTGCTGGCTCTCCACTGTTTTCTTCATCTGAGCAAATTGTCCAGCATTGTTCCAATCAGTTCACCCCTTATAGTGATGAGTAAGTGGCTGGGCTAGTTCTCTTCCTTTCATATCCTCAGGGTCAGCTCCCACATACTTACACCTTCAGGTTCTGGTCTACTATTTTGTTTAGGCAAGGTGTAGGTGCCAGTCTCCTGAATATTGCAGCTGGTAATGTTCAGGGTCACCTATTTTTGCCCACCTCATGTTGCATGGCCAAGGATGGGAGGTCATCTTTCCTTTGCTCTCTGCTTTTCAAGGACGTCACAGGGCTTTCCTACAAGTTCTTGACCTGTCATAGGCAATTTGGGGTAGATTAATATATGATGTTTGCCATTTTTAATCCCTCAATGATAAAGTTTGAATTTTTTAAATTCTTCCATGAAAGGTGTATCACTGGTTTTCTTGGTAAAACCTTGTCTGTTAGGTCTGTTTCCCCTTGACAATAGAACTGCTGAGATGGACCATAGGATGCAGGATGGTCATTGGTATAATACTCAGCAGCATGGAACAGCTTGTTTTCCTATTCTTAACAATTGTCTGATGTAGGACAAACACTATTTTTTTTTTAGGTCATATCTGCTAGCAAAGTGAGATTTTGGAAAGTTTCAGTATATTGCCAGGATCACCTGAAAACATCTCATAAAATCATATTTAATATAATTAATGCTTTGCAGGGAAAGGAGACTTTTGTTCTGGAGGACAGAAATTTTCTTAACATTTAATTTAAGGGGGAAGTAAATAGGTATTTTCCAGCCTTATGCCTGGATATGTCTACTTGGACCTTAGAATTAAATTTAGTATTTTTATTGGTGGGGTATTTTCTCTTTTTTTCCAGCTTATAACCATGGCAAACCACAAGATAAGAAGAAAATACTAATCGCTTTTCTCTCAGTGATTGAGGGACCTAAGGGTTCTAGTGTCTCAGCACTCTAGAGAAGACCAAGCCATTGAGGGCTCATTGCCTATCTGAAAAGAGAAGAAGAAAGTATCCATTAAGTCTTCTTTCCCCCCAAGCTCATGTCTTAAATGTTCCGTGATGACACCCTGCCTGAAACAAGGTGGAATTTGAGATCAGCTCCTGATATCCTGTGTCTTCAAAGTGCACTCTGTGTCACATGCATACCACTCACATGTTTTATACACCACACACAAAGAATGAAGACAGGAAGAAGGAAAGGAAAGGGCAGGAAGACTTTGACAATGGGTATAGAAGTTGTTAAAATGATGACTATTAAAGTTCAATCAATATATCTTATACTAAAGCCTTAATTTTGGGGTTGGACACAGATACAGAAACAATGGAACTGAAGTAGAAAAATAACTGTAACACAGCCTTATGTTTCTAGTAACTTTAGCAGGCTGCTTGTGAGTGCAAACAAACAGAAGCAATAGGAGAACAATAACACTGGGTGAGAATGAGAGCCTGCATCTGAAAGATTTGCTGAAAATATTAACTACTCAAAGCTGTTTTCAGCTTATATGATGGACCATAAAGCTTCCATTAACTTTCCTATTGTTCTAGGGCAAGAAAGTTAATAATTCTAAAACATTCTAAATAATTGGTAAATCAGAGGTTAATAAATGGCTAAAAAGCAGTTAAAAGTACTTTTTGATCATGCAGTTTGGTTTCCAGCACCCTCATCAACTAACTGATAACCTCCTGAAACTCTAGCTCCTTGGGATCTGAAGCCTTCTTCTGACTGCTATGGAAACTCATTCATGCTTAAACTCCTCCCCAATTTCAAATAAATCATCAAAGAAATTAATAGTAGATCACACTGGCGAGATTGCTCAGCTGGTAACAGCTGAGACTGATGAACCTTGGTTTGATTCCTAAAGCAACTTATGTACATTATTCTCTTGCCTCTCTCTCTCTCTCTCTCTCTCTCTCTCTCTCTCTCTCTCTCTCTCTCTCTCACACACACACACACACACACACACACACACACACACACTAAATGACTTTGGTTAACATTTTTTCCAGTTAATTAATTTGTATTTATTATCTTTTAGGAACACATAAAAAAGAAACAGTAACTCTTAAGTGATAGGAAAGTCTATAAAGGAACACTTAAGGTGGGATGGGGTAGGCAGAGTTGTGGTCTAGGAGATAGGGGAGAAGAATGGAAAAATCATTCAACGACAAATATGTGTTACAAAAATTTAAGTGAATAATTGTTAGTACATAAACAACCATGAATGTCTGTATTTTGTTGGGAAATTATTGAATTATAAAGTATATAGGATGGGATAAACAATCAAATCAGCTTATAAAAATTTCTTTCATTGGTTAAGCTCTTTGTCCAAACAAGTCTAAAGCTGTGTATTGAGATTTCAGAGAGTAAGAGACAGCTAGAGACTGAGGATCACCGACCAGGAACACCAGGCGGTTTTTGTTCAACCCTGGAGCACTGTGGGAGGAAGCTTACGACTATGCTGACAGTAATAGGTTGCCGCATCATCAGCCTCCACAGGATTGATGGTGAGGGTGAAGTCTGTCTCAGACCCACTGCCACTGAATCTGGCAGGGACCCCAGATGCTAGGTTGGATGCAAGATAGATAAGGAGTTTTGGGGGCTGTCCTGGTTTCTGTTGATACCAGTGCATATAATGATTACTGCCTCCAGTTACACTCTCACTGGACTTGCAGGAGATGGTGGCCTTTTGTCCCAAAGACACAGGCAGCAAAGCTGGAGACTGGGTCAGCACAATGTCCCCAGTGGAACCTGGAATTATAAACACACAGACCATGTTTGTACATGTCTAGAAAAGTTCCCAGCAAGGGTATTTTTCACTAAAAATTTTTAAGAGTTCTTGTGGGCATCACTTTGAGAAACCAGAAAGTAAAAAGGAATGTAAAAACTTAAAACCAATTATAAATGCCTTTAATCTAACGATCAAGATACTAGAGGCCTGGAAAACCATGATGGCTACAGTGGGGCACCCAACCCTGCTCTGCACCCTCTCACCTTGTACCAGGAACAGCAGCATCAATAGCAGGAGTGCCCTTGACTCCATCTCTCAGTGTTTGAAAAGAGAATGCTTCTTAGGCTCTGGTATTTGCCCTTAAAAGTGCCTAGATTGTTATCTAATGACTCAGTATGTAAATCAGCTCAAAGTGACACCTGCTCCTGTTTCACCACTGGGAGTTGATGTTAGCACAAAATTTACTAGAGCATGGCAAGTGTGTCTTAGAGGAGTCTTGCATGCTAGTCCATTGAGTCTTTACCCTCTAATCTTTCTGAAGTGTGATGCAGGGGAGTGTATTGTTGATGTGCTGTGTAAAGAATGTATATTATTTCAGGAACAACTTGATCATTCAAAATTATACACAGCCAATGAAAATATTATCTAAGAGGGAATGGAGAATAAACACTCAAAGAAAAGTAACATAATTAATTATTGACTTATTTTTTTATTTTTTTTAAATCTATGTTTTATTTTGTGTGATGCCTTAGGTGGTAGGTGTGTTTTTGCCTGCTCTTCTTTGAGGACAACCTCCTTGCCTTGGAATATGAGAGAAGAAAAGAGACCAAGCTTGCATATTTCTGTTGCCTTCTGTCTTAACTGAGACAGAGTCTCTTGTTCACCACTGCTCCATAAAGCACTTGGCCCACGCTCCTCTGGATACTCTACAGTCTCCATTTTTTCTTTTTTTTCTTTTTTCTTTTTTTTTTTTGCCACAGAATCACTCTGAGTGCAGTCATGTGTGCAGCTACATCTGACTTTGTGTGGGTTCCTGGGATGTGAATCAGGCCCTCACATTTATTTGGTAATCATGTAAGTCCATTAATTAAAATAGAAAGACTGAACATAAATTCTTTAGGTTGAACATAAATAATACTTTAAGAAATATAGGACTTTATAAATGAAGAAAAGATCTATGTAAATGATCTCAGATACATATAAAAGATTCTTTTGTACAGTTCTTTAAAACATCCAAGATTATTAAAAGAGAGGTTTCTTACACCTTGTCATTGTGATAAAAAGCTTATTATCAGAACCATGGATTTTTCCTCAGAAAAATTGAGATAGACAGAGGGATAAACAGTTGGATAGATATAGAAGTGGGTATTTCTTCACTTTCTTAGACCCCTACTACCTTCTCTTGTTTAACTAGTCAAAAGGATGGATTTCATTGCAAGGTTTAAGGACAGTGGAATTACATAATATATTTTAATTAACTAAGAAAATGAAAAAGCCTTTAGAGAATGAGAAGGAAAAAGAAAATAAAAGCACTTAGATAAAGAGGGTAAAAAAGAAGATAGAGGAAGTGAGGGAGAGTGGGTAGTGGAGTGAGGGTAGAGGGAATAGGAGCAGGAGTGAGGGCAGACTGATTGGGCATGAGGGGAATAAAGTAAGGGGGATGGAGGGAGAAGGAGTGAGGAGGGTAGATTGGGAGGGTGTGAGGGGGAGAGATTAAGGGGAAGGGAATGAGGAGGGAGAAAGTCAGTGGGGAGAGAATGAGGGGGAAAAAGGAGGAGGAGAAATAAGTGGGAGTGAGTGATTGAGGAACTGAGGGGGAGGAGTTAGAGGAAGGGATAACAAGGAGGGAATAAGGGGGATAGGCAGGATGGAGGAGAGGGAGAAAGGAAGGGAAGAATGAGGAAAAGAGTGAGAGCCCAAGGGAGTGAGGATGAGGAGAGAAGAAATAAAGACAAAGGAATAAAGGAAAGAAGTGAGGAAAGAGAGAAAAGGAAGGATGGACAACTCCTTACTTCGCTCACACTCACAGTTTTGTCCAGGTCTATGCCCTACAGGGATAGCTCCTTTTGTTTTATTTGCACATTCAATGTAATGTTCCTCAGTCTGAGCCAACCACAGTTCAAAGATGAGAGAAACATGGTAAAACAATTATACGTCTTATGAATTTAACAAGTTATTCTTAACATTTTGTCTGTGTTTTTGAGGTGTGCTCATTTATAGTTGATTTTTATATTGAAAACTAGTGTTAACCTCTTATAATATCGAAAGTAAGGTAATCTTTCTCATTTATGCTTATCATAAAAGCATTCATGTATTACACAGTGTATAATATCCAAGAAAAGGGCCATATATTTTTAAGCAATGGCCCAGTCACATAGTGCTCATTCTAAGGATGGTTTAGTGGGGTGTAGAAGACAATAATAAATATTTCTGATATCATTCTTCTACTGCTTCCATGAGATTCTCCCACTGCCCTTGGTGCTCTTGACTTACCTCATATTATAACATGAAGAACTGCATTTCTGCCAGGCATGATCATGTAGTCCATCAATTCAAACTGGAAGAAAGCTGAGGCAAGATGATCATGAGTTTGCAGGCTTCTAAGGATACATAGGCAGCATTACAGTTATGATCAAATCTTCTGCCCCACCTCATGCCCCACATCATCTATTTTTACATATAATTCTGTTAATATTTATTTCTCTTTATACTGACTTCATTCTTGTTTTTATTGACTTATAACTTAAATTTTTATTTCTTAACATTGTTGGTTTTTTTTTCAGTGCAGCATAACTCCCCTCTCATCAGGAAAGGACACTCAGCACCCTTTGACAGAAAAAACTCAATGTGATAGAACAGAAGATGTAAGAGACAGGGATTGTTCCTGTGTGAAATGGAGTACAGGTATGTAAACAGGGATGATAATTACAAATTAGGTAATTTATCCTGCCCTGAGACAAGAGATTTGGCCATAAACACCCCAGAGATGAGCTCTTGAAAATGCACAGAGGCCTGAATGCACTGAGTGTGGGGAAAGTGTGGGTTTGGCTTTATGAAGGAAGACAAAAGAACATGTGAAAACAAACAATGGTCTGATGCTAACATGCTGGAATTTGGCCAAGAAGGATGAGGTTTATGTTTATTGCAAAGAGAGCTCATGGGGCAATGTTCACAATTGGCTCCTGTGAATACTATTTAGTAAATGCCATGCTTGACACACAAGGAAGAAAATTGTGCGGAGGCTGTTGTCATTTCTGTCCTAGGTGAACTGTTAGCTCTTTCATTCTGTCATTTTCTAAATTCACAAAATGATATTAAGTACTGTACCCTCTATACTGCATGATACAGAGCAGATCCAATTGTCACTAAGACCAATGAAGAGGCAATGGAGAGGTGGGAAAGTTGGAGGATCTTTTTGTTTGCTTTTTAAAAATTAATATTCTTATATGTATTTTTTAATTTTTTTATTATTTCCCTTTAAGCTTTCCTTTAGGGGTGATGCTTCAAGCATGAAGGGGAGATATGAAGGAACTGAGAAATGAGAGGGCTTGGGGTGTGTGATGTGAAATTCCAAGAGAATGAATAAAAAGTTATACAAAAAAAGAATTGTAGCCTCTGAACAATACTGAGCTCTACATGCTCCACTTAGGCTGAATGAGCAGTTAGTAAATTAGAAGTCTGTGCAATCTGTTGGCAGACTCTTCTTTGGGCTGCCAGCTTACAAATAATGGCACAGTTTTATAATTAATTAGGAACTGTGGCCTTTGGTTAGGCTTTCCCCCAACTAACTCTTATGTCCTAAATTGTTTTTTACTAACCCACATTCTGTCAAGTTGCTTAGTTACTTCTCCTCCATACCAGAAGTCTGAATTCTTTAGTGTCTCACACATGCCTCCATTCATCCCATGTTCCTCTCTCTACCTGGAAATCCTGCCTATTCTCTTCTGCCTAGCTATTGACCATTCAGCTTTTTATTAAACTATTCACAGTGACATATGTTCACACAGTGTAAACTAATAATCTCCCACAATAATCCTATTACATAGAAATAATATTTTTGTTTCTTTACCCAATAATTGCTCACCATGACTCTAACACACCTTTCTTTTGGTTTGAAAAGACAGTAGTTCAGTGTCTCTTATTTGTCAGCTCAAATGACAGAGGATGACTTTAAGACAAAGATTAATGTCTCCCCACCCCTTAGTCCCTACTCTATACCTACCCTCTCTGATTCTATGGATTGTAGCTCGGTTATCATTGACTTCACAGCTATTATCTATGTATAAGTAAATGTATTCCATATTCCTCTTTCCTTCCTTCCTTCCTTCCTTCCTTCCTTCCTTCCTTCCTTCCTTCCTTTCTTTTTCTTTTTTTT
>NW_026068334.1:120867-125867 GCF_014885135.2 Alexandromys fortis
AATCGCATAGAAGACCCGGAATTTAATCCCCAAACCTATGAACACCTCATTTTCGACAAAGGAGCTAAAAGTATACAATGGAAGAAAGAAAGCATCTTCAACAAATGGTGCTGGCACAACTGGATGTCAACCTATAGAAGATTGAAATTAGACCCATATCTATCACCTTGCACAAAACTCAAGTCCAAATGGATCAAAGACCTCAATATTCCACATTTTTTATCCATTCTTCTTCTCAGGGACATATAGTTTGTTTCCAATTTATTGTTATTATAAATATAGTAGCAATAAACATTGTTGAACAAGTGTGTCTGTGGTAGGATAAAGTATTTTTTTGATATATGAAAAAGATTGGTAGAACTGGACCTTGAGGTAGATTGATATTTTTTCTTTCTGACATCAAATCACACTATTTTCTATAATGACTGAATGAGTTTGCAGTTCAAGAAGGAATGTATGAGAAATCCTTTTACTCCACATCCTTGCCAGCATGAGCTGTTAGTTGTTTTGCTGATATTAGCTATCAAATATGTCCCCCCAGAGAACCCTGAAGAAGAGGAGGCAGAAAGAATGTAAGAGTCAGAGGGCATGGTGGATACCAAGAACAAACAAGCTCTAATCCACATGAAAATAACTCATATGAACTAACAGAGACTGCAGTAGCATGCACAGGGTCTGCACTAGGTCCTTTTTCTATGTATTATGGCTTCCAATGTATTGTTTATATGGGATTCCTGAGTGTGCAAATGAGAACATTTCTGATTCTTGTGCTCTTTTCCTTCTGTTGTTTGGCTATGTAAAACTTAGACGTGATAGTTTTTGTTTTATATTATATTTCATTTTGTTATATTTAAATAAATGAATGAATTAAAACCTAAATTTTAGGTTAAATCTTAGCAACTGAACTGTCACGTATACTCTCTCGGAAAGGAAAAATCAGTTTGTTTCTAATAGAGTGACACTGGGTATATCATACATTCTCGGAGAGGTAGGAATATTTGACCAACATATAATGAATTCCATATTTGTTTGGGGTATGACTTTTGTTTCCTTGTGTGTGTGTGTGTTTATGTTATAGCTTTTAATTTTTGAGAAGAAACCTAAAGTTGGTTGGGTAGGCAAAGGAGAGGATCTGGAAGGACTTGGGTGAAGGGAAAGAATATGATAAAGTATATTCAAATTTATTTTTTTAGATGACTGAGCAACTACCTGAATGGACCTAGCCTACTCATAGGAGAACATAAAGTCTAAACTCAGAAAATGAAATCAGAAAGACTCAAGACATGAACATGACTTGATGTGAGGCAACATCTTTGATGATGCCAACTTTGCAAACAAAGTGACGAGATTTAAAAGGAAAAATTTCAATTTCTTCTCCATTTAGACGTTAAATGTGTCTGATTAGAGAAGTCAGCAGTGTCATTCCTAGTCTCGAGGGGCACAGGTGCTGTAGGAAATCTTACAACCAGTGGTGTGTCCTCTTATAGTATATAAACCAATGTAGAGCATGCATCTGCTCTCTTTTCTGGCCCCTCTGTCCGTGCTGCAGGATTCAGTTTCTGATCACCATTCAAGCAGAGGAATCTGATTTGTGAGTCTACCCCTAAATAAATAACCACCTATTTCTCGATTCTGGACTAGTATGGGATTTCTTTTAAGCATCCTTCTTCACACAGGCTTGAGGATGAATGAGCTACTCAGTTAAGGTGATCTGTCATGTAGTGATAAAACAACTCATATGGAATTTGATGCACCACATGCCCTTTGGCTATTTAGAAAGCTGTATCAAGGTAATCTACCCACTGAGCCCACGGCCTGAGATGCAGCTGACACTCATGGCATGAGAGATAGTGTGTTGAAGCTCTATCATCTTTTTTTTTTTTTTTACTATAGTCATTTGCCTAATGTTTCCATATCCACATAATCAAGCCCGAACACTCTTGTGCAAAAATGCAAATAGAAATTGATGTAGGAGGGTCTTCTATCTACCTGTTGCTTTTATTGGTTAATAAATAAAGAAAACTGCTTGGCCTGATAGGTCAGAACATAGGTAATCGGGGAAGACAGAACAGAATTGTGGGAGAAAGAAAGTAGAGTCAGGCAGATGCCATGATTCTCCTGCCTGAGACAGATGGACACTCAGACTCATCTGGGTAAGCCACAATCAAGTGACAATACAGATATTAGAAATGGGTTAAAAGAATATGTAAGAGTTAGCCAGTAAGAGGCTATAAATAATGGGCCAGGCTATGTTTAAATGAATAGTTTCTGTGTTATTATTTCTGGGGCTAAGCTAGCCATGTGGAAGTTAGGCAGGATGAAAAGCAGGCCTGCTCGCCTCGTCACTACAAGAAATAAATTATATTTGAATAAAGTTGTGATCTGTCACTTCTGTATTAAGAACTATGCTCTGTAGTGACATTTCATTTATATCTCAATAAACAAAACTTGCCTGAGGTTCATAAAACAGCCACACTGGCCAGCATTAACAACCAGGCAATCAAGACATAACCCTTATTCTGAGTAGCCACACTAGCTTCTATAGAATCCAGGCAGTGGTGGTGGATACATTTAATCCAGAATGAGAGGATTATAAAACAAGGGGAAACAACTCTCAGTTGCAGTCTCTTTTTGAGATTTCTGGAGGCAGGATTGACAGTTTGGGCTGAGGCACAGGTAAGAGCCAGTAACTGGTTGTTTTAATTTTCTGACCTTCATGTTAAATCCCAATTTCTGTCTCTGAGTTTTTATTAGTCATGCTTCAGTGCTCAGTAATAATGGGAGGGAGTCTGGACAAAGTCTTCTGTATGGGACAGGTGAGAATATAGGACAGTCCAAATAGACCTGAACCCTACTGTTGCTTGCAGATTTGATGAGGGCCTACTTTTCATTGTAAAAAGAAGTTTCTGACTAAGGTTAAGAGTATCACAGATTGTGGGGTGTAATATAAACATTTAAAGGCAGTTTGACAGTGTGAACATATAGTAAAATATACACAGTAAGTTTTTCCCTATGGTCTATGACTTCAGTAGCCTTTGGTTTCTGGCCAGGTTTTCAGTACAAGCAATGAACCTTCTCCTGTGGAGCATGCTTAAATTACACAGAAAATGATTAACTTCTCCAAAAGCAGCCATGCCACTCTTGCACCTTTTGAACGACATCAGATAAAAGGCAGATCTAATCTCTCTTCTACTGTTCAGGACTCATTTGTTATACCAGTTATACTTTTCAAAATGAGATTGGGTTCCTCCTAAAACCTTGGGTCTGTTAATTCTCTAGATCCCCGTTAAGGACAAAGGGAGATGAAGAAGGAAAACAGATGGTGGGTAACCTCTGAGATCATGCTGATTCCCATATGCTTCTCATATCTATACACGATATGAGCAGTGTTTATCCTGCTGCTGTTTATAACACTACTTGCCTGAAGCCAGCCCCAGTAGTTGCAGTTCCTGAGAAGATTAGGTGAGGGAAGGAGTGAGCTAGGCATGATGGTTGGGGGAATCTTGCCACTTGAATAACTAGGACCCAGAGTGTTTATTTATACAGAATTCAATAGCAAGAATAGATTAATATTGTTATAAAATACACATCATATCATTTTTATCATTTTTGCTTTTGGACATGTATTAAATTCCTCTTACATATGATTTAGTCATCACTGATAATCTGTGAAACAACAAAGTTATCTTTAACAACAATTTCCCATCTTTTAATCATCATTGATAAATAGCTATCTTTTTATAAATGTTTTTACTTATCAACTTCATAACATAATTTATTAATATTCTAGAAGCATATGGCAGCTTGTTTTTAGGTCAGTAGCTTTTGTGGCCTCCAGAATGTTACACCAAAGCAGATCAGGCAGATTGTCATGTCCAAAGCAGTGTATTATAACTCTTAATGGTCAGAGTGCCCAAGAAGAAATCTTTAGTCCAAAGATGCTACAGTTTTTATACAAATTCTGGTATACCAACACATTTGATATTTTATAGACTTTTTAAAATATATCTAATCCTGGCATTCTTTTGTTCTTTGGTCATATGACAACACAGTAGTTCGGTATGAGCTAACTTTTCTAAGAAAGAGAGGTCCTGATATCTCATTCTTTTATCATCTTTCTACATCATTCTTTGCTCAATATTAAGTGTAGGACAGAGGTAACTTCAGCTACTCTAGCTTTGTTGCTGTACATGCCAAGTAATTGCCTGAATTTATAGTGTGAGGAGGCTTCTGATCTGTGACCAACTTCTCTAGCCTATAGAATCTTGTTGACCTTTTAAACTTTTAAAATTGGATTATCTAGTTCCTGAGTAAGTACAGGGATAGCTATGTTAAGAATATCTCATAGTTTCATAAAGAGACCTGTGGCTTCTTTATGTGTTACAACCTCCAAGGCATAAGGAAGACCTTCAAGTAGATAAGGATATCTCTCTAAAAGTGGGGTGGCAGAGATAGTACATTCAGGACTTTCTTGGGAATGCTTAGAAGCAGTACTCTTTGTAGAAGGCATATGTGTCATAAGAAAATTTCTATCAATCCAATGTCCCCAGATTGTACAAACATTAAAAGTCCCCCAAGTAAGCAACAGACAGGGATAAAAATAAAAAGTTCCCATCATGTGTCTCAGCTTTACTGGTTCTTTGTCATGCAGTTATGCTGGCTTTATGGCTTTTCCATTCCATCAGATATGGCTGTGTCTATTATGTCGGAGCTTCTGATTTCACCTGTGGAAGATGGATGGATCTTGAAAACAAATATAACAATTTAATGTTGTATGTGATAGATGATGATGATTTGAGGTAGGGCAAAGATGAAAAGATTGACAGGAGAAGTATTTGCCTTTATAATTTACATAATCTAAGAATCAAAGCATCATTATTTGCAGGTGATATGAGAGTATACGTAAGTGACCCCAAGATTCTCTCAGGGAAATCTTTTTTTTTTAACCTTTACAGTCCTTGGATAATTGTCATTTTTTGTTTTATTTTGTTTTTTTTTTT
>NW_026068334.1:128185-142840 GCF_014885135.2 Alexandromys fortis
CCTTGATCCCCTTATGTTGTCTTATTGCTATTGCTAGAACTTCAAGCACTATATTGAAGAGGTATGGAGAGAGTGGACATCCTTGTCTTGTTCCTGATTTTAGTGGGATGGCTTTGAGTTTTTCTCCGTTTAATTTACTGTTAGCTGTCGGCTTGCTGTAAATAGCTTTTATTATATTTAGATATGACCCTTGTATCCCTAGTCTCTCCAAGACCTTTATCATAAAGGGGGGTTGAATTTTTCGAATGCTTTTTCAGCCTCTAATGAAATGATCATATGGTTTTTTTTTTCTTTCAGTCTATTTATATGGTGGATTACATTGATAGATTTATGTATGTTGAACCAGCCCTCTCAGGGAAATTTTGCTGCAGATAAATACCTTTAGAAAAGGGTCCAGATACAAGATTACCTAAGAAAAAAATCAGCATTTCTCCTATATAAAAATGACAAAAAGACTGAGAAAAAATCTGGAAAACAACACCATTACATTAGCCACAAAGAATATAAAATATCTTAGCATGTCTCTAAGAAAGCAAGTGAAATACTTCCTTGGTAAAAAACTTCTTTGAAGTCTTTGAAGAAAGAAATTGAAGAATATAATTGAAGGATCTCCCATGTCCATGAATTGGTAGGGTTAAATAGTAAAAATGGCTATCCTACTAAAACAAGTCAATGATTTAACATAGTCACCACCAAATATCCCACAGAATTCTTTCCAGACCTTGAAAGGACAATATTCAACTGCATATGGGAAAACAAAAATGCTGCAGGATCTCCTTCCACTCCTTCAGCCAATAGCCTTTGAAATACCAGCCCACTGGGGCACGGTATCTATCATTTTAAAAAAGCAGCAGCAGCCCTCCATGCTTTCTCTTGCTTCAGACTCCACTTCTGGCTACCAGATACTTTTCCTGGTCATGCAGGAGGCTTTTGTCTAGGACAGTGATCTGTAAGTTTTTCCTTTTAAATAAATAACCCTTTTATTAGTCATAATTCCAAACTAGTGTGTGATTGTTTTGTGACTTACTTCTTTATGGGTGTACATTCTGCTCTTTCAGCCAATAGTCTTTAAGATACTATTCAGTAGAGTATAAGACTCTTAAACTCAGAATTATGGGTTTATTTCCTACATTGGGCGCCAGATGAAGCTGCAAAACAATCCAAAGCCAATTAAGAGTTATGGAAAATAAAAAGAGTATTTATTTGAGGGGAAAAACTTACAGATCTTCGTCGCAAACACCAGTCCTCTCATCGCAAACAGGAAACAGAGAGTCTAGCAGCCAGAATGGGAGTTGGAAGCAAGAAAGAGAGAGCACACGGTTTCCATTGCTTTTTAAAGTATAAGAGACCATGCCCCAGTGGGCTGGTATCTTAAAGGCTATTGGCTGAAGGAGCAGAATGTGCTCCCACAGTAAAAAAAAAACCCCAGGATAGTTAAAAAATGTTATATTCTTTTATTTTATGATATCAAGCTGTACCACACAAGTAAAGTAGTAAAAACCACATTATCTTGGAATAAAAATGATATGCTTATCAATGGAATCAAATCAAGACCCAAACATAAATCATACACTTGTGGAAACCTGATTTTTCATAAAGAAGGCAAAAGTACATAATGGAAAAAAAGAAAATATCTTCAACAGATTGTGGTTATCTAAATATCTGCTTGTAGAAGAATTCAAACATGTCCATATCTATCACACTGCACAAAACTGAAATCCAAGTGGGTACAAGATATCACAAAACCAGATACCTGGTACCTGATAGAAGAGAAAGTGGTTGATATCCTTAAACAAAATGGCTTTCTGAACAGAACACCAGAATTGTACAGTTAATGAATGGAACCTTATGAAACTTAAAAACATCTGCAAGGCAAGGACACTGTCAATAGGACAAAAATGCAGTCTACAGAGTAGAAAAGGATTTTTCACTAATTCCATATCTTCCAGAGGGCTAATATCCAAAACATTTAAAGAACTCAAGAAACCAGACAGAAAAAAAAATCCATTTAAAAGGGGTTACAGTTAGAAACAAAGAATTTTCAACAGAGGAATCTCACGTAGCTGAGAAGCACTTAAAAGAATGTTCAACATCCTTAGCCAAAAGGGATATGCAAATCAATATGACTCTGAGATTCCATCTTACACCTTTCAGAATAGGAAAGATAACAAAAGTAACAAATCCTGCTGGTATGGATATGGGGCAAGGGGTACACTCTTTCCTTGCTGGTGGAAGTAAAAACTTGTACAACCACTAAGGAAATCAATATGGTGACTGCTCAGAAAACAGGGAATCAATCCACCTCATATGCCCAAAGGACACTTCATCCCATCACAAATACACTTGCTTTATTATGTCTGTAGTGGTTTTCCTCATAATAGTCTGAAATTGGAAAAACTTAGGTGTTTTTCAACTGAGGAATGTATAAAAAATGATATATTTACATAACGGAGTATTATATTGCTGTTAAAAATGACATTGTAAAATTTTCAGTAATGGGGGATAGAGAACCTGAATAGGCCATCTCATATAACCAGGCAAGGTTTCCAGTAGTGGGAAGGTCATAAACCTTCAACCTAAAATTTGTTATGCCTACAACAAGATGTGCTGGGGTAATGGTGGTACAGAACTTGTTGGAGTGACCAAGGAAAGATTGGACCAACTAGAGGCCCACACCATGAGTGGGAGCCCAAGTCTAACACTGCCTGAATGTTCAGGAACTAGAGGCTGGATAGCAAAGAGATCTAGGATAAGACCAAACACAACTAGCAAAATAAAAAATAAAGAAAAGAAAAGTCAATGAAACAATTCCTAAGGATATTTTGCAATACTCACAGATTGGAGCCTAGCCCAATCATCATCAGAGAGTCATCATCCAGTAACTGTTGATAGAAAATTCAAATATTCACAGTAAAAAATAGGTACAGCCCAGCAAAACTCTTAGAAGAGGTGAAGAAAGAATTAAAAGAGCCAGAGGGTTGAAGTCACAGAATTCACTAAGCAGGCATCATAGAGGATAACAGAGACTGATGTGGCTGTCATGGAGCTGCATGGGTTTGTGTTAGGTCTTTTACATGTGTGTTATAGTCATGTAGCTTGGTGTTCTTTTGGGCCTCTTGACTGTGTGAGTGTGAGATGTCTTTGACTCGTTTAACTCCTTTGGAAACCATTTCATCCTACTGTGTTGCCTCATATAGTTGGTATGAGGGGATATACCTAGTCTTATTGTAACTTGTTATGAAGTGTTTGGTTGATATTCCTGGTAGACCTGCTCTTTTATGAAGGGAAACAGAGGTGCAGAGGATCTGGGGGAGAGGAGATGTGCGGTAAGGATTAGGTGTAGTGGAAGGAGAGGAAACAGACGTTGGTTGAAATGTAATTAATGTATGAGAGGGGGTGAATAGAAAATAAATATATCTTAAAACAACAACGACAACAACAAGAGCAACAACAGTTCAGATGACCAATAAAAAGTGAAAGTTGTCCATGAAATAGCAAGGAGCAAAACAGATAAGTTGGGACTTTCTAGATTCTTAGCTTGGACAGTGTCCTAGTTGGCTTATCATTGCTGTGGTACATATCATGACCAAAGTAGCTTGGGGAGAAAAAAATGTTTATTTAAGTTATAAGTTCTGATTACAGTACATCTTTGAGGGAAGTCAGGGCAGGAACTTCAGCTAGAGAAAAGGCAGGAACCATGGAGGAATGATACTTCCTTCATTCCCCAGGTTTGCTTCCTATGACTTGCAAAAACAAAACAAAAACAAAGAAACAAACTAACAATCCCCCAAAACTAAACAGTACAGAGCAGAGAGTCACTGTATTCATAACTATAACATGCAACTCCAGCATAAACGTGGCAGACATGGCTCAGACTCACTGAATTTATCCCCACTGGTCGCTCCTAACAATGAGAACCTTGGGGGAATTTTCTACTACCAACTCCTCTGTTCAACTTCTTGCAAGCTACTAGAAACTCTTGATCTTCCTGAGGTAAAATATAATTTTCTCCTCCCAACCATCTCCATTGGAGTGCTTTCCTGTACAGACAGACTAACCCGAAAAGCAGAGGTTCTAGTCCTCTGAGGAATACAGCAGCCAGGCCATGTTTTTTTTTTTCCTGAGTTGTGACTCTAAAGGGTCTCATCAGGATGCAGCATCATGAAGGACAAAATCCTCAGATGAAGGCCTATCCTAAAGTGAGGGGTTGAGGGAAGCTGGAAAGTACGAGCTGGAGATAGATGACCGAGGGTCCAGAGGAGACTAAAGAGAGGGAGTTTGTAGGGAGAAGGAGACTGAGGGAAAAGGAGAGAGAAGGCAATGAGGGAGATGAAGAGCGAGGGAGACGAGGCGGTCTGAGAGGGAGATGGAGAAGGGATGAATATGAATTATTGTACCCAGCTTCCTTTTCTGCCTTTTAGTGTATTTGACTCCATGTCTTTTAAGTCTCTTCTGTGCAACATTGAAGACCACAGAGGAGACTAAGGAAAAAATACTGCTCCATATATTAGTCTGTGTTGGTGATGCTATGTTGCTTTTCACTGTCCACACACTGATTACACAGCTGTTTCTCCCAGAAGAGTCCCTGAGGCCAAGGCAGGTGGGGCAACCAGGCCTATTGGGAGTTACTGTTAAGGACTCTATCACTGTGGGAGGCCCCTTCAGTGTTTGAAGACAGTGATAAACTGCAAAGTCCTCAGGCTGAAGATCTTCAATAGTGAGGGTGAATTCTGTCCCAGATCCACTGCCAATGAACCTGGTGGGGACTCCATCAATCCTGACTGAAGCATGGTAAATGAAGGCCTTGAATGGCTGTCCTTTTTTCTGCTGGTACCAGGACAAGTAGTGCTTTCCATCTGTGTAGAGGAGGCTCTGACTGGCCCTGCAGGTGATTGAGACTCTCTCTCCTGGAGAAACTTGAAGGGACTCTGCTGGCTGGGTGAGCAGGATCTGTCCCTTGGAGGCTGTAACCAGAGGCACAGGGAGATACAGAGAGGCTATGAGACTCTAGAGCATAGGTTTGTATCATCAGCAGGCCATGACCTGCCAGTCTTGTGGCTGTAAATAGTTTTTGCTTTTTACTACTCCCAAGCATAGTCAAAGCATCCTCTAGGAAAAAGTAATTCTTGCATGTTATCTTACCTATGACACACAGGAGCAAGAGGAGCGGGGCTGCCACCATCTTGCTGCCTCTCGAACTTCTGAGAATGCTCTGGTCTAATAAGAGTCTCTATTTATAAGTCCTGATCACAGGGAGGGGCCAGTGAGAGATGGTAAAGCAAACCCAGAAGAGCATAAATGCTGAACAAGTGGATGGAGGGCTGTGTTTACACCTGGCTGCCACAGCCTCTCATCACCTGCACCCCTTATGCTTACCCGTGATGATTTTCTCAGGTAGTGTCACAGGCGCTGTGATTATTGTGCTACAGCCACTGCGTTCTCCAGGGTAGCCAGTGGTCTGGTGCTGATGGAGATTTCTCCCATGAATTAATAACTCCACTGGGGCTGACCTCTGTTGCCCCTAAGCTGCAAGTATCAATACCAAGGCTTCTCTGTGTGAGGCCTTAGACATGTTTCATCTGCTCCTTCAACTGTAGGGTACAGACCTTGCTGTTCTGGAATGCTGTTTCCATCTTTTCTCTGGGGATGGTGTTAAACTGTGACCTGGAACCAGCTAATCTAACAAGCCAGGAAGTTGGCTAACCTTTCTCAATTTATCTCCAGGATAGGTTTAACTCTTGATCTGTTTAGTTTTTTGTTAAATAAGATGAAATCATGAGATGGAATGAAAAAAATTATCATCATGTTTCCCAGTGCTATTCATTTCTAACTGAACAATTATTACTACTTTTTATTAGGTGAAATTAGCATATCCCACAATTTTGAGAGGAACTTTTAAATAATGTTACTTAGATGCTGCCTGTCACAGTAGTCCCCCTTTGTGGTAGTGTTAGCTTGCTGAGTGGCACATCGTTGTTATTCTGTTTCTCTGCATCCACGTTATCGTGGGTGGTCTGTGGAATAGAGTGGTAAGTTGGACATCCCTTTCTGTACTGGATTCAACTTTCTCAATCTTCTCCCAATTTGATATGTTGCCCTCCTATACCTGCTATAAAAGTTGCTGTCTCTTTCAAGGTCACCATCTCTCAACACTCAACTCCCTCTTTGCAGAGCAGGATCTAGCCAAGAGTTAGCTTTAGTTTCTGAAATCAGAATCAAAAACGCACTCCTTGTGGACACAAAACACAACTCTCACCTCAAAGGGCAACCATGAGATAGTTTACTCTGTAGCCAAATCTGAATGAGCATCTATCCCTGAAACAGAGATTCAAGTTTCCCCAAACACCATGTTCCAACCTTGTAGCAATTTCATGAATGTTTTATAGCAATCAAACAAAGAAAGCCATAGATCAACACATTTTTCAGATAAATTGGTGGAAACATCAGGTAGACAGATCCCTGCAAAACAGGACAATCTCTGGGAGTTGAGTTCAGCTGAAGGTTTCTACAAGTAACTCAAGAAAATCCCATCCAAAGGAATTTTGTGTCCCACTTTATTGACTCTTCTTGTGCTAGTCTTTCTAAAGAGACTTATAGGGGGAGTGCTCTTTGGATGCTCTACACAACATTGTTTCAGGAACACTTTTTCCCTCAAAATTAGCCAAAGATCTATTTCACACTATGATTCTGTTTAAAAAAAAAAAAACAATGTTGGTTTTGTAGAAAAGTTAGCGTGATGGCCTGGTTCAGATTATTGGGGAAAGTTGTACCCACTGCATCGCCTTTACACCCAATCTATATGTATCATCAGTCACTAAAAGAGCAGATAGGGATGAGCTTGAACTGCAGATGATTATTGAGAATTAAATTTGGATGAACTTACTTTACAGTGAGTGAAGGAAGATCTCCCCATCCTTTAGTCTCAAAGGTAATTCTGGGTCAACTCAACAGTCTTACAGACCTTAGAGTCATTCCATTGGGTATTATTCTGAGTGAAAATCACCCAGTCCCCTATATAAATCTTTTTCTGGAAACTAGAACCAAGGTAAATGGTTTGAATGAATTGGAAATTTCCCCTATAGACTCTCCCCTATATGTTTCCCCCATGTATTTGAACACTTGGTCCTCAGATAGTGGTGCTGTTTGGGTGGTTATAGAACTTTTTGGATGTAGAACCTCACTGAAGGGAGTACATCACTGTTGTTGGTTTTGAGTGATTATGATCTCACCTCACCTCTGGTTTGTGCTTAGCTTTCTGTGTGCAGCTGGAGGTTGAGATGTGATCTCTAAGCTTCCTGCTTAGGTCTCCCACCACTGTGCCTTCCTGCCCTTGTGAACATCTAGCCCTCTGGATATCCTACCACTGTGCATTCCTTGCCATTATGAACATGTAACCCTCTAGAACTGGAATCCAAAACAAGCTCTTCCTTAAGTTGCTTTTGATCATGGTGTTTTATCACAGCACCAGAAAAGAAACTAAAACAGGGAGTGTTCTATTAAATATCCTCATAGACAAATGCAACAGACATTCTGAAATAAAAAAAATATAACTCAGGCCTGTGGGAGATAGCTCATTGTTAAAGTCCTTGTGTGCGAGGGTAAAGAATTGAGTTCAGGTTCCAATCAACCACCTAAGTTGGCTGCTATGGTGGTGCAAGGTTGAAATCCCAGAGCTTGGAAGGCAGAGAGACAGGAGGTTCCATGGACCTTTCTGCCAAACCAGGTTAGCAAAATCATCCATTTTCCGAGATGACTCCAGATTGTATCAAGTTGACAAAAACACCAAAAGCACAATACTTTTCTGTTTGAAAATCATACAATGTGTTATTACTTTAAAAAAATGAATTCATTATTTATTATATTTTTCCTCTTTAATCAGGGTCTTCTAAGTGTTTAAAGTGTTTCTTTGTATCCATGCACTTGGGCTGCTTTCAACCTTCATCAGGTTTTCATTTTTTTTCCCCCTGGGTGGCAGTTAATGGAAAGTCATAACTCTGGTAGAACTGCAGAGAAGAAACTGAATTCTAAGCCCTAAAAGGGACACTCATCAACCTCACTCCATCAAACCTCTGGGAAGATTAAGAAGAGGAGGGAGCAATTGTCATCAAAGAGGCTTCATCCAGTTATAGAAGAAAATAGATGTAGAGACCCACAGTCGAACATTAGGTGGAGCTAGGAGAATACTGCAGAATAGGGAGAAGAAGGATTTTAGTAGCCAGAGAGGTCAAAGATTCTGAATGTGGTTGACACTTGCATGGCTGAGGCAGACTGTGGGTCCCATGGCAGTGACACTGGAATTTATCTCTGCTGCATGTACTAGCTTTTGGTGATCCTATTCTCTTTGGATGTGTACCTTGCTCAGCCTAGATGTAATAAGAAGAGCCTTGGACCTTACACAAAGGAAAGTGTCTTAGATGGGGGTGGGGTGTGGAGGGAATGGGAAGAGAAGAGGGAGTGGGAATTCGGATTGGTATTTTTTTAAAAAATCTAATAAATTTAAAAAAATGTTGCTTAAAAATGGAAACTTGGATAGATAGATTCTGCTTTGAGTAGATTTCTTAACACTTAGACTTTTGCTCCTTCGCTTATTGTGGTGTCTTTAATTGAGTCATGAGAGGGGTTCTTTAGAAGCTGGACATTTAAGGATTCTGTTACATGACCATATATGCAGCATAAACTAGGCTTCTTGGAATATATAGATAATGAAGTAGGCAGGGGGTATGGTAGGGGCAATATAGGATAGTTGAAGAGGGAATCGTGGGTATATCATCATATTTCATATATATACTTATGAAATTATATAGCTTTAATAAAAGTTAAAGATATTTTTGAAGGAATAATCTGTAAGATCTTTAAGGAGATGAAGGCAGATGCCTAACCTGATCTCCCTTCATTGAACCCAAGGTAAAGCTCAAGGTTTTGTCATTTTTGTGACTACTCACCTGAAACCAACATATGAGGTGTGAGTTTGGAATTATTGTGAAACAATGCTTTGATTTGGGGGTTCTTAGCATGGCTTTTGGAAGGTCAACTGTCCAGACACTCTCCACAGTGAGAAGCATGGAGAGAGTGGTCATGTATTTTGCTGGTCTCTTTGTAGTTACCATAAATTCCATAAGGGCACCGACTTTGCTTGATGCATAATGGCTCTTTAAACATGGTTTATTTATTTTTATTTTATGTGTGTTGGTGTTTTGCCTAAATGTATTCTGTGTGAGGGTGTTGGATCCCAGGAGATGGAGTTACAGACAGGTGTGATCTGACATGTGGGTGCTGGGAATTGAATGTGCTTCATCTGGAAGAGCAGTCAGTGCTCTTAACCACTGAGTCATCTTTCCAGATCCCTAGTTAATGTCTCGTTTTAAACAATGATTTCACAACTCTGCAACACCTATAGTGGAGGATTGGCAGGAGGAATAATGCATGATGAAGGTAAGGCACATGTCTCAGTTTGCATCTGTTTGATTAGAAAAGAGATTTTAGTGCTTGGAATTCACAGAGAGTAACAATTGCAAGGGCTGAGTGCAAATCAGTGCTTCTCTTTCAAGGACTGTTAATATTTGGACATTGAATATTCACTTAAAGGCCCATGTGACAGAAATGTGCTTTCCTGGATGTGGCTTTTAGGAGGTGGTGGGCCTCTCAAGAGTAAAGGATAGTAGAATGTTTTTAGGTCATTAGTCATGTGTCCATGAGGACACTTGTGCCTTCCATTACCTTGTGTGTTTTCTAGATGTACAGTGTGCATTTTGGCTACTCCACACATTCCTATCATGATGTCCTGCCTTACAAGAGACCCAGAGCAACAGGAGATCCTATTATGAAATAGAATCTCCAAAATCAAACCAAGGTTAATCTTTGCTCTTAATAAGTTGGTTTTCTTTGGTATTCTTCTACAATGATGAAAAACTGACTTAAACATGATCTTATACTTTCTCTAATTCAGGCAAAAACTGCATAAATAAGTATTTGTAAAATAGGAAGTACATGAGCATACACACTTCAGTTGATGTTAGTGAGATCATGTGCAATAATCTGTAAAGGGTAATAACCTGCTTATTCAAAATCTACTGCTGCACACAGACTATTTCAAAGTGGGAAACAGATGCCAGTATTATATGAGAATTCTGTCACTGCTACTAAGAGAAAGAAGAAGCTTTCAAAGTTGGCAGAGTCAATGATAGGAGAAAGTACATAACTGCAGCAGTCCTTAAAATTTTACACTTTGCCCTCACTTTCTGTTCACTCTGCTTCATGACTGGGAAATCAACATGATCAATTGACTCCCACACATGCCACCAAGGCTTCCTCATCCCAATGACTGTGTTCCTTTGAACTATAAACTAAATACTTCTTCCTTTGAAGACCTGGATATTATCCACACACCTATGAGCACCTGATTTTTGTCAAAGAAGTTAAAATTATACAATGGAAAAATGAAAGATCATCAGCAAATGGTACTGGCATCACTGGATGTCGACATGTAGAAAAATGAAAATAGATCTTTATCTATGCCCAATGCACATAACTTAAGTCTAAATGGATTAAAGACTTCAATATAAGTCTGACTACACCTAAGCTGATAGAAAAGAAAGTGGAAAGTAGCCTTCAATGTATGGGCACAGGAGACAACTTCCTAAATATAACACCAGTAGCACAGACACTGGGTAGTATGTGATTTCTTAAAAGCATGTGATTTCTCTCCTTTGATCTTTCAGATAAAACCTGCATCATTGAAGAACAAAGGAAATGAAGAAAGCCTTGTGCAGAATGTCTCATTACACAGCTTGAGTAATGTCATAGAAGACATCACCAGACATATATGCCCATCAAAACATCATTCATTATAGGAAGAAACAAACAACAAAGTCAAGAAGCAAACTGAGGTTACTTTTACATAATAGAATGTGCTCCTGTTAAAAGTCATGCATTTAGTCATTTAGGTAGCAGTTCTCTCACATGTTCTGTGTGAAAAAAAACAGTACAGCAAATTGAATTGTTTTCATATATAAAAAGAAAAGCATCAGGTAAAAGTGATATTGCAATTTAAAATTAAAATTAGCAATCAAGAGTAAATGAAACTATGTGTGAAGCGGTTGAATGCCCTATGGCAATCAGACACTGTGGCTTATCCTCACTCGGAGTGACCAGCAGCCATTGGAACAATTATGCTCAGAAAAAAAATAAACACACCCAGAGATAACACAATGTCATGCCAATACACTCCATTTCTGGTGTGAGAAATCAATGAGGCAGTACATCCAATTGAGAAGTTAATTAAACAGAGCCTCGAAGTTTCTATTTCTATAGATGGGTACCTAGAAGAGGTCACTTCATCTTAACAAAAATAAAGAGATTTAGCAAACTGTAAAATCATCAACTCTGTTTAGACTTATAGTAGAAAGGAGTTCACAGTTCAAGATCCACTCCCAAGATTACAAAAATGAGTTGTCATGGAGAATCACAGGATAACAAGACATAATTTTCTTTTGTAAACAGGGAAGAGGAGAAAACCCTGAAGTGTTCTGATAATTATTGGTGGCTAGGTATAAACAAATTTAAAAGTGAACAGGAGCTCAACACTAAACCAAAGCTGGGTGTGTTGCTGGGACCTATAGTATGGGCTAGCTAAGAGAGTATGGCTGGGTAAGAGAGGCAAGGAGACTAACCTTCCCAGAGTATTATTCTCTCAGCATACAATACTGAATGTAACTTCTGTGTGTCAGTGATGTGGCTCTTTAACTCCTTCTGCTGCTTTTCTTTTTAACCTTCCCAGCATATTTTTCTTTTGCTCAGCCTCTCTTTCCTCATGACTACAGGGGCTTGCTAGAGTGACCATTTTTTCTTAATGTCTTGTGAGATATATGATGTGAGAAGAATCCTTTTTTTGAAGATCATCTATACTCTGCTGGATTGAATGAAAACATGTGTTGGCATATAAGGTATATTTGGTGAGGATAACTACTGCAAAGAAAAGGAGACTACACAAAGGAAGAGAAAGTTACAACCAGACAGAATAATCCTGGTTGCCCATTGGTAAAGGAACCAGAGTTACCAATGATATATATTTTAATATTGCTAAGTGATATTGATTTATGTACCAGAAGAGAATGGTAAATTATTGAAGTAAAAGATATTTCAATGTTTTTGTGTTTATACATGCACACACACAAAATTGTGGGTGTATGTATGCTTATGTATATGCATACTTGTGAGATTATCTTGATTAAGATTAGCCTCCAGCATTGTCTGTGAGGAATCTTCATTTAGGTGAATTGATGTTGGAAAACCCTTTCAACTGTGGGCAAGACCATGCCCTGAATACGGAACCTGACCTGTACAGAATGGAAAAAGCAAGCTGTGCTTTAGCATCTTTCATTCTCTGCTTCTCATTTTGGATGTGTTGTCAGCAGCTACTTTAGGATCCTTCCACTTGGTCCTCCACATTATAATAGTTATATGCTTTAACTCTGTTTCCAAGCAATCTACATTCTCAAGTAAGGAACAAAGATTCCTCAATTTGCATTTGTAGGGGTCCATCATAGCCACAAAGAGAAACAAGCACACATTCCCCATAAGTTCAAAAGTGATGTCTTCACTGATGTGATTCTTCCTGAAATGGAGTCCTGCTCTCCATTCATGATGGAGAGGAAAACAGATTTCTTCACCATCATAATATTCCTCTGAATTGTGAACTAAGAAGAGAGATCAAGATTAACTACAAACTACAGGCTTTAAATGAAGCCATTTTTATGCATACACATTGTGTTTTCCCTTGTAGTTTCAAAGAGCAGTCTAATGGAGACTTTAGAAGCCATTAACACATTCTTCTCTGTCTACTGCCCTTCTCTTTCTGAGGCATAACTTTCAGCAGTGCACAGGTCTTTATTTTTTACGGGGATTTCTCCATTCACCATCATGTCTATTTACTCAGAAGGTAATTGTGGGACTGGAGAGATGTTTCCTTGTTTAAGAGAATTCATTGGCTACTCTTCTAGAGTATCTAAGTTCAATCCTAGCACCCACATGGTGGCTCACAATGATTCAGAACTCCAACTACAGGGGATCTAACTCTCTCTTTTCTGTCTTCTATAGTCATCAGGAACATGTTCTGTACAGACATGTATGTAGCCCAGACACACATAGACTTAAAAATGAAATTCAAAGAAGTAGATGCTCTCATCATCTCTATGTATTTTTCTGCAAATATGCTATCCACAGCTGGTAGGACACTAATGGAATTATCTTAAGTGTATTTTGGAACAGAAGGCAAAGAGCCCTTAGCTTTGACAGGATGCGTCTCTAAATTCACCCTCTCACATAGATTCAGAGAATCTGCATACGTCTTCCTGAGCGAGGCTACATGCATGAATCTGGGTTACATGACCATGATAATTTTTTTCATGGCTCTCAGTCTGTATAAGGACACCTTGTATGTATCTTGAAGCAGCAGTAAACTCCCACATCTCATTTACCATGTTGCTATTTTAATAAAGAATAAGAACCTGAGTTAATAAAAATATTCAAATGTCTACCATCTTGTCATGGATATTGTGTAGCCACAGACACCTATTCATAGAATAAAAGATTCTTGTGATGGAACAGAAAAGCTGAGTTCTGCTTATATTGTCTCAAGTTAGTATGAATCTAAGAGTGACACTACCCAGGTCTTCATCCACAGTGCTCTCCATGGAAGAAGATGCTGTGTCTCATGATCTCAACGCCATCAACTTCCATCTCCATGATTCTTAAGCTGGGAGAAAATAAATCAGTACTGTTTTCAGCCAGCAGATTTATAGTACACCATTAATCACAGCCCACAGAATCTAAGGAACCAGGATATATTGTAAAAACTTGATAAGTAACTAGAGATTATTGGGCTTTTACTATTATATATAATATAACATGAAATTTTTGTGTTTTCAGTTCCCATGATCTCCCCTTACACATTGTGAGAAGCACACGATTAACTGCAGAATTCTTTTAGATATGCAAATCTGTGTCTCCATGTGTCCAATCTCAATGAACAGCAAAAAGTGACATGAAAGTACAATCTGAGCTCACTGCATCTGTGACAAGCAAAGTACAAAGTTTAGCAGAGATCAACAGCACATGACAACGTGTTAGACATTGACTGGGGTGATCACTCATCTGTCATATTCTTGACATTGAGATTGGGAACTTTCCTAACATATACATAGTTTGTCTCTATCTCATGATGATGTGTTAGCAATTGACAGAGGAGTTTTGAATATGCTTATCAGAAATAATTTAACTTTAATATCTGAAAAGTAGATGTATAAAATTATATACTTAGTGAAAAATAAAAGAGAAGTTGCTTAAATGCATATTAAAATTTCAAGAATATTTAAGGCTTAATGCTAACATGTTAACATCAGATAAATACTTTGCTTTGTATATCAAATGCCTTGATCTGGTTTTTAATGAGTTTATTAATGATGTATATTTTTGAGAGATCAGTAATCTCCCTGAGTAGATTAGACTGGTCTAGAACTTTCTCTGTAGCCCAGGTTAACATCAAACTCAGGATCCTCCTGCTTATGTCTCCCCAGTTCTGGTATTACCAATGTGAATCTCCACTCCTTGTCATATTTTATTTATTTATTTTTCTGTTTCTTTCACTGTATACATAAT
>NW_026068334.1:143492-152598 GCF_014885135.2 Alexandromys fortis
CCCCTAATCAAGTCCCCCTCCCTCATCAGCCCGAAGGGCAATAAGTGTTCCCTGCCCTGTGGGAAATCCAAGGACCACCCACCTCCATCCAGGTCTAGTAAGGTGAGCATCCAAACTGCCTAGGCTCCCACAAAGCCACTACGTTCAGTAGGATCAAAAACCCATTGCAATTGTTCTTGAGTTCTTAGTAGTCCTAATTGTCCGCTATGTTCAGCAAGTCCAGTTTTATCCCATGCTTTTTCAGACCCAGGCCATCTGGCGTTGGTGAGTTCCCGATAGAACATCCCTATTGTCTCAGTGGGTGGGTGCCCCCCTCGCGGTCCTGAGTTCCTTGCTCGTGCTCTCTCCCCTGCTTCTGATTTGGACCTTGAGATTTCTGTCCGGTGCTCCAATGTGGGTCTCTTCTCAGTCTCCTTTCATCGCCTGATGAAGGTTAATATTCAGGAGGATGCCTATAGGTTTTTCTTTGGGTTCTCTTTCTTCTTTAGCTTCTCTAGGATCACTAGTTATAGGCTCAATGTCCTTTATTTATGGCTAGAAACCAAATATGAGTGAGTACATCCCATGTTCCTCTTTTTGGGTCTGGCTTACCTCACTCAGGATAGTGTTTTCTATTTCCATCCTGACATCTCTGTTTTAAGTTTGGCCAAGCACCTTGATCCCATTTTTCTGAGGCACTGTTTGTTGTCTACAAGACCTTTTACAATTTGAACAAATGATATAAAATATTTTTGGTAACTCTTACCAAACATGTGAAAGACCTGTATGACAAGAACTTTAAATCTTTAAAGAAATAAATAGAATCAGTCCTCGCGGCGTCCTTCGCAGTCGTCTGGAACTCGGTTGCTTGGCTGCCTGTGTGCGCGTGCACGGACATGGCTTCAAACGACTATACACAAGCAACTCAAAGCTATGGGGCCTATCCTACCCAGCCTGGGCAGGGCTACTCCCAACAGAGCAATTAACTCTATGGCCAGCAGAGTTACAGTGCTTATAGCCAATCAGCTGTCACTTCAGTATACGGCCAGAGCAGCTATGGCTCTTCTTATGGACAGACCCAAAACACAGGTTATGGCACTCAATCAGCCATAGTTCCACTGGAGGTTATGGCAGCAGCCAGAGTTCCCAATCTTCTTATGGGCAGCAGTCCTCCTACCTTGGCTATGGCTAACAGTCAGCTCCTAGCAGCACCTCGGGAAGTTATGGTGGCAGTTCTCAGAGCAGCAGCTATGGGCAGCCCCATGGTGGAGGCTATGGCCAACAGTCTGCCTATGGTGGATAGCAACAAAGCTATGAACAACAACAAAGCTCCTATAACCCACCTCAGGGTTATGGACAACAGAACCAGTGCAACAGCAGCAGTGGTGGTGGTGGAGGCAACTATAGCCAAGATCAGTTCTCCATGAGTGGTGGTGGCGGCAGTGGCTACGGGGAGGCCAGCAGGACCGTGGGCGCCGTGGCAGAGGCAGTGGAGGTGGTTACAACCGAAGCAGTGGTGGCTATGAACCCAGAGGCCGTGGAGGTGGCCGAGAAGGCAGAGGCGGCATGGGCGGAAGTGACTGTGGTGGCTTCAATAAATTTGGTGGCCCTCAGGATCAAGGATCACGCCATGATTCTGAACAGGATAATTCAGAGAACAACACCATCTTTGTGCAAGGCCTGGGCGAGAGTGTTACAATAGAATCTGTGGCTGATTACTTCAAGCAGATTGAAATTATTAAGACAAATAAAAAAAAACTGGACAGCCTATGATTAATTTGTATACGGACAGGGAAACTGGCAAGCTGAAGGGTGAGGCAACAGTCTTATTTGATGACCCACCTTCTGCTAAAGCAGCTATCAATTGTTTTGATGGTAAAGAATTCTCTGGGAATCCTATTAAGGCTTCATTTGCTACCCGCCGAGCTGACTTCAATCAGGGGTGGTGGAAATGGTCATGGAGGCCGAGGGCGAGGAGGACCCATGGGCTGTGGAGGCTACGGAGGAAGTGGCAGTGGTGGCGGTGACCGCGGAGGATTCCCCAGTGGAAGTGGTGGAGGTGGTGGACAGCAACGAGCTGGGGATTGGAAGATACATGTGAGAATATGAACTTCTCTTGGAGAAATGAATCCCACCAGTGTAAGGCCCCTAAGCCAGATGGCCCAGGAGGGGGACCAGGAGGCTCTCATATGGGGGGTAACTATGGAGATTATCGCTGTGGCAGAGGAGGCTATAATTGGGGTGGCTACCGGGACCAAGGCAGGGACCGCGGGGGCTTCCGAGGGGACCGGGGTGGTGGGGACAGAGACGGTTTTGGCCCTGGCAAGATGGACTCTAGGGGTGAGCACAGATAGGATCGCAGGAAGAGGCCATATTAGCTTGGCTTCTGAAGTTCTGGAACAGCTCTTCTTCCTGTACCCAGTGTTACCCTTGTTATTTTGTAAACTTTCAGTTCAGAATTGCCCATGGATTTTTTTTTGTATGTGTGTATGTGTCAGACAAACGTAATTGTAACCATATCTCTGTTTCCCATTAAAAACCCATCATTTTAGTAAAAAAAAGAGAAAGAAATAGAAGATATCAGAAAATGGAAAGTTCTCCCATGCTCATGGATAGGTAGGATTAATATAGTAATATCTTACCAAAAGCAATCTATATATTTAATGCAATCCCCAACAAAATCCCCACACAATTCTTCACAGACTTCTAAGAACAATAGTGAACATCATATTGAAAAACATAAACCCAGAATAGCTAAAAATATGTGCAACAGAGGAACTCCTAGAGACATCACCATCCCTGACTTCAAGCTTTAATTTAGAGCTCTAGTAATGAAACAGCTTTGTTTTGGCATAACAACAAACACATGGATCAATGGAATCAAATCATAAATCCTTACATAAATCCACACAGCTATGGATTTCTGATTTTTGATGAAGAAATCAAAACTGTACAATAGAAAGAAGAAAAAACATATTAAACAAATGGTGCTTGTATAACTGGATATCAGTATGTAGAAGAATGCAATTAGATCCATATCCATTGCCCTGTGAAAACTCAATTCCAAGTGGATCAAAGACCTCAAAATCAATCCAGTTACACTGAACTGGATAGAAGAGAAAGTGGAAAGTAACTTTGAATGCCTTGCCACAGGAGACATCTTCTTGAATACAATACCAGTAACACAGACACTGAGAGCAACAATTAATAAACTGGATTTCCTGAAATTGAAAAGTTTCTGAAAGACAAAAGATGTGGTCCAAAGACAACATGAAAGCCTACATAATGGGAAAAGATTTTCACCAACTCTACATCTCACAGAGGGCATATCTCTAAAATATATAAATACTTCAAGAAACTAGACATCAAAATACCGAATAATCCAATTAAAAATGGGTTATATATCGAAACACAGAACTCTCAACAGAAGAATCTCAAATGACTAAAAGACACCTAGGAAAATGTTCAACATCTTTAGCCATCAGGGAAATGCAAATCAAAACAACTCTGAGATACCATCTTACATGTTGGAGAGGACATGGAATAGGGGGAACACTCCTCCATTTCTGGTGGAAGTGCAAACTTGTACAGCCACTTTGGAACTTAGTATGGCAGTTTCTCACAAAACTGGGAATTAGTATACCTCAAGACTCAGCAATACCACTCTTGGGAATATCCTCAAAGGATGCTCAATCATATCAAAAGGATACTTGTTCAACTGTGTTCATAGCAGCATTATTTGTAATAACCAGAAACGGGTAACAACCTAAATGCCCCTCAACTGAAGAAAGGATAAAGAAAATGTACATTTACTCATGATGTGGGAGTGTCATATATCAATCTGTTGATTTCATTGGCTGAGCAATAAAGAAACTGCTTGGCTTAGTTTAGAGCATAGATGGGAGGAGGAAACAGAATAGAATTCTGGGCGGAAGAGGAAGTGAGGTCAGACTCTGCTCTGCTCCCGGAGAGACTCGACAGCTCTGCTCTGGAGCAGAGACGCCATGCTTGCCATGCTACACTCTCCCAGGATGGACGAAGGCTAGAATCTTCCTGGTAAGCGCACCTTGGGGTGCTTACACACATCATTAGAAATGGGCTAGTCCAGGTGCGAGAATTAGCCTGTAAGGGCTAGAGTTCATGGGCCAAGCAGTTCTTAAATGAATACAGTTTGTGTGTTGTTATTTCGGGCATGAGCTAGCCAAGCGGCCGGGGTGTTGGGGACACAGCCCCGCCGCCGCTCCTATTTCAACATACTCACTTGTAAAATACAATGACACTGTGAAATTTGGGGGCAAATGAATGTAACTAGAAAAGAATCATCCTGAGTGAGGAACTGAGACCTAGAATGACAAACATGGTGTGTACTCACTCATAAGTGGATATTAGATATAAAGCAAATGATAGACAGGGTAAAATTCACTGCCCCAGAGAAGCTAGGTAACAAGGAGAACCCTCAGAGGGATCCATGGATGGCCCTGTGAATGAATGATGAAATAGATGAGATCTCCTGATGTGTAATGTCCTTCTGTATATGTGTTGATATGTAAAGCTGTTTTGACCAATGACTTAGTAGAGTAAAGCTAGGAGTGAAATCTGAAAATAGAGAGAGTAGCTAGTTTGGAGAGGTACCATGTAGTTGCTGAAGGAGAAATTTGGCAGGATGTTGCTGGTAAGCCACAGTCTCATGGTGATACATAGATTAGTAGAAATGGTTTACTTTAAGATGAAAGAGCTAACTATGTATACACATGAGCCATTGACCAAACAGTGCTGTAATTAATATAGTTTCTTTGTGATGATTAAGGTCTGTGTGGCTGGGAAAGAAAAGCACAGTTTCAGATTAAAATCTCCTGAGTAAACTGTTGTTGGGGAGGGGCAGAGGGGAGGGGATTTGGAGATGGGAACATGAGGGATCAGGATTGCAGATTTAGGGGAGGGAGTGAGAGGGAAAGAAATGAAGGAGATATTTCGATAGAGAGGGTCATTGTGGGGTGATGGAGAAACCTAGTACCAGGGAAACTCCCAGGAACCCACAAGGATGACCTCAACAAGACACCTAGCAATAGTGGAGAGGGTGCCTGAACTTATCTCCAGTAATCATATTGTTTACTACCCCAACTGCCATCATAGAACCTTTATCCAATAACTGATGAAAGCATATATAGAGATGCACAGCCAAGCACTGGGCTGAGCTATGGGAGTTCAGTCAAAGAGATGGAGGAGGCATTATATGAGCAAGTTGGGTCAAGATCATGGTGGGGAAACCCACAATACAGCTGGTGTGAGCTATTGGGAGCTCATGGACTCTAGACTGTCTGTTAAGGAACCTGCATGGGACCGAACTAAGCCCTCTGTTTGTGGTGATAGTTGTATAGATTGGTCTGGCTGTGGCCCCTAACAGTGGGACCGAAATCTGTCTGACACATGAGCTGACTTTTTGGAACCTATTCCCTATGCTTGGATGACTTACTCAGCCTTGATGCAGTGGGGAGTAGTTTAGTCCTGCTTCTTACTATTCTTTGTTAATTCCCCTGAGAGACCCATCCTTTCTGGGAAGTGCATTGGGGTGTAGAAAGGAGGACAGTGAGGGAACTAATGACAGGACAGAGGGGAAACTGAGGTTGGTATATAAAATAAATAATTAAATTAAAAAGTTACTTTAGAGATGGGAGACAATGAAAATAATTAGCATTAATTCTCTCATTTTTTGTCTTTCCTTTTCTCCCCTTCCATTCTTCCCTTCTTTTATTGCAAATTTTCTTACTCTGTGTTTTCTAATTTGTTGTTTCAAATTTTTGAACATATCATTTCCCTAGTACTGTCAGACTGAGATAGTTTTCCTAATGTTTCTGCAAAAGTCACTTGAGTTAAATATTTCTTGGGTTTTAACCAAAGCTTCTAATAGATATCCTAGTAGATTTCTGTTGGAGAGCTGTTAGTCAAAATCTTTCAGTGATTTCACATGCTCCTTGTGGTGGTATATTTGCCTGTTGATCAACACTAACAACTCTAATACATACTTCTTAGGCATTTGCTTTTGTATTTCCTGACTGCTTTGCATGAGCCCCTCCAGTCCGACCCTACTGCTCAGAATTTATAAACCAGACTTTGACAGTGAGAAATGAGTTACATCAGACAGGCACGGGGAGCAAGATGGAGTCACAGACCCAGGTCTTCATGATATTGCTGTTCTGGGTTTCTGGTAAGAAATTGAAAGGTATTATAATCTTTTTAGAGCAATTTCTTTGTATATAAGAAATAATGTGTGTCAGGGTGCAATGTTTTTTATGCAATACTACTCTGACAATATGACATTACAAGGACATTAAATGACAAATTTCACCTGTATTAAATTCTCTATTTTTTTATGTTACATCCTCATTGGCTTTCCTGATTGCAGGTGCCTGTGCAGATATCGTGATGACCCAGTCTTCATCCTCACTGGCTGTGTCAGCAGGAGAGAAGGTCACCATCAGCTGCAAGTCCAGTCAGAGTCTTTTAAACCGTGTAAACCAGAAGAACTACCTGGCCTGGTACCAGCAGAAACCAGGGCAGTCTCCTAAACTACTGATCTCCTGGGCATCCACTCGAAACACTGGGGTTCCTGATCGCTTCATAGACAGTGGATCTAGGACAGATTTCACTCTCACCATTAGCAGTGTCCAGGCTGAAGATGTGGCAGATTATTACTGTCTTCAGTATTACAGCACTCCTCCCACAGTGCTTCAGCTTCCATCAAAAACCTCCTTTGAGAGTCTCACCAGCTGTGTGTACCACATATAGACTTGGACCTATGCACTTCCCCATTCTGCCTGAAAGCTGGTGCCTGAAACACTGGTTTTTCTTTGGGTTTACCTTTTTATTTAGCTTCTTTAGGAGATCAAATTATAGACTCACTGACCTTTATTTATGGCTAGAAACCAATTATGAGTGAGTACATCCCATGTTCATCTTTTTGGGTCTGGGTTACCTCACTTAGGATAGTGTTTTCTATTTTCATTCATTTGCATGCAAAATTCGAGTAGTCATTGTTTTTTTACCGCTGAGTAGTATTCTAATGTGTATATATTCCACACTTTCTTCATCCATTCTTCCATTGAAGGACATCTAGGTTGTTTCCAGGTTCTGGTTATTACAAATAATGCTGCTATGAACATAGTTGAACAAATGCCCTTGTCATATGATCGGGCATCTCTTGGGTATATTCCCAAGAGTGGCATTGCTGGGTCCAGGGGTAGGTTGATCCCGAATTTCCTGAGAAACCCCCACACTGCTTTCCAAAGTGGTTGCACAAGTTTGCATTCCCACCAGCAATGGATGAGGGTACCATAGAACCTTCATCTGGCGATGGATGGAGATAGAGACAGAGACCCACACTGGAGCACTGGACTGAGCTCCCAATGTCCCAATGAGGAACAGAAGGAGGGAGAATATGAGCAAAGAAGTCAGGACCACAAGGGGTGCACCCACCCACGGAGACAGTGGGGCTGATCTATTGGGAGCTCACCAAGGCCAGCTGGACTGCGACTGAAAAACCATGGGATAAAACCGGACTCTCTGAATATGGCGGACAATGAGGGCTGCTGAGAAGCCAAGGAAAATGGCACTGGGTTTTGATCCTACTTCATGTTCTGGCTTGGTGGGAGCCTAGCCAGTTTGGATGTTCACCTTCCTAGACCAGGATGGAGGGGGGAAGACTTTGGACTTTCCACAGGGCAGGGAACCCTGACTGCTCTTCAGACTGGAGAGGGAGGGGGAGAGGACTGGGGGGAGGGGGAGAAGAGTGAGAGGAGAGGGAGGGAAAAGGGAGACGGGGAGAAAAATGGGAGGCGGGGAGGAGGCAGAATTTTTTTTTTTCAATAAAAAATAAATAAATAAAAGAAAAAATGTATTAGTCAGATGACATATGTATTCCTTTTTATTAAAACACAACTGACTACCCACTTGAAAAAAAAGGAAAAATACTAGAAAAATTTTAAAAGCACACACACACACACACACACACACACACACGGAATGCACCAATGATGAACAATCTAGTGAAAACATTGGGCAGATTGTCTCATTCCACAGCTTGGTGTATGTCATGGATGACATCACTAGACAAATATGTCCCCATTGTGGTGGGGAACACGTGAGAAATCCAAGAATCCAAGTAAGGTTACCTTTAAGGACTAGGAAGTCATGTATTTAGTTATGTAGGAAGAGGTCCTCTTAGATGCTCTGTGTGTAACAAAGAAGACAGAGAATTGTTTTCATATTCAAAAAGAAAACATTAGCTCAAAGTAATATTGGAGATTAAAACTAAAACTAACAATCAAGAGCAAATGGAAGTGTTTCAAGAGGCTGTACACCTCAGGAAATCAGACACTGTGATTCATCCTCACTTTCAATGGGTAGAAGCCATAGGAACAATTATGTTCACACAAAACAAACACATAAACACACCTTCAGAAAACACATAGTCACACATTCCAAATTTTGTTTGAGAAATCAATGAGGTAGTGCAACCAATTTAGAAAAATTAATGAAAGAAAGCCTTGAAGCTTCTAATTCTGCATGTGAGGTGCCTACAAGAGGCCACTTCATCTTAACAAAAAGGGAAGAAATTGAGCAAACTGTAAAATCATCAACTTTGTTTAGACCCATAAGAGAAAGACATCACAGACCAAAAGCCCAAGATTTACAGACCCAGGCTGTTACAGAGAATCACAAGATAACAAGACATAATTCCCCTGAGGAGCAGGGAAGAGAAGAAAACCCTGAAGTGTCCTGATAATTGCTTGACACTACTGTATAAACAAGTCTAGGAGTGAACATGAGCTCAGACACGAATGCAAAGCTAGGTATGTTGCTGGGGCATATAATATGGGCTAGCTCAGGGAATGTGGCTGATTCGGAGAGGCAGGGGAAGCTTATGTTCTCATAGGATTCTTTTCTAAGAATACAGCCTAAATGTAACTTCTGTATGTCCGTGATGTGACCCTTGAACTCCCTCTACTGCCTTTCTTTGTAACATTCCCACCCTGATCTGTTTTTTTTTAAATATAATTTTTTATTGAGAAAAAAAGATTTCCGCCTCCTCCCCTCCTCCCATTTCCCTCCCCGTCTCCCTTTTCCTCCC
>NW_026068334.1:153544-189514 GCF_014885135.2 Alexandromys fortis
CCTGGTAGCCCAGGGATCCAGGGACAGAAGGAAGGACGGGGCAGGCAGTGCAGGATTCAGGAGAACACAGGAGCCCCTGGAGCCCAGGCTGAGGGTGCCGGGCTCTCTTACTGGGGACCTTGAGGCTCACTGCTCTGGGTGGGTAGCCTTAGAGTAGGAGCTTAAAGTAGGAGCTTTAAGCTGTTGTTGAGCACTGGTCCTAGCATACAGCAGGGCAGGGTTGTGGGTGGGGTGATCCTGATCTGTTTTTTGCTCAGATTTTGTCTCTTTATTACTACAGGGTCCAGTTCTCTCAATACATTTTGAAATATATGGGTAGAGGGAATCCTTTCTTGGAAGATCATCTATACTCTGCTGGATTGAGTGAGAATGTGTCTTAACATCTAAGGTACATTTGGTGAGGATCCCTACTGAAAAGAGTAGGAGCCTAAAAATGAATAGAAAGTTATCACTAGAAGGAATGAATCTTGGTGGGCTATTTATTGGTAAAGTGACCAGAATTACCAATGACATATTTCAATATTGCTAAATATTTTAACTCATGTATCACAATGAATTGTTAAATGATTATGATAGAAGATATGAATATATGTATATGTTCTAATGAGATTATCTAGATGAGCAGCTACTTCAAGCTCCTTCTGCTTTGTCTTCCACATAATAATAGTTATATGTATGAACTGTGTTTCCAAACAATCTATATTCACTAGTAAGGAACAAAGATTCCTCAACTTGCTTTTGTAGGCATTTTATCACTTCAACAGAGATAGAGATAGAGATAGAGATAGAGATAGAGATAGAGAGAGAGAGAGAGAGAGAGAGAGAGAGAGAGAGAGAAGGATAAATCCTCTTAAGTACAGAAATGATCTATTTGGTGATGTGATTCTTCCTTAGTCAGCCATGATGGAGAGTACAACTGAATTCTGCATCATCATGGTATTCCCTCAATTCCTGAACTAAGAAGAAAGAAGAAGAGGATTATCTGCAATCTCCTGGTTTCAAATGAAGTCATGTTAATGCATAAGCGGTTTGCTTTCTATCTCAGGCTTAAAGACCAACCGTCTTTACAAGGCACAAGAAGCCTTTAGAATTATACACCCTCCTCTTTCCACTGCCCTCTTCTTCCTGAGTCATAGACTACGGAAGTACACAGGGATTTATTTTTTCAGGGATTTCTTTCATTATTCTATGAAGTCTATTTATTCAGAAGGCTTTTGTTGCTGGGGAGAAGTCTCATTGCTTAAGAGAACTCACTGGCTACTCTTCCAGAGGATCTAATTTTCATTCCTGACACCCACATGGTGGCTCACAATGATTCATAACCTCAGGGAATCTGACTCCCTCTTCTGTCTTCTGTAGGCACCAGGCACATGCCCTACATAGACATGTATGCAGCCCAAACACCCATAGACATAAAAAATGAAAATCAAAAAGTAGAGGCTCTCATAATCTCTGTTTGCTTTTCTACCACTGTGTCATCCATGGCTGTTAAAGCTGATGAGTCACTAAAGGGTTTATCTTAAGTGCACTTTGGACCAGGAGGCAAAGAACCCTCAGCTGTGACAGGCGGTTTCTTCAACCTCATCCTTTCACACAGACTCAGATAATCTGCACAGCCCCGCTCCCCCCTCTCCCCCAAGAGAAGTATCTCTTATGACTCTGGGCTTCTTAAGCAGGGCAAATTTTCTTTATGGCTTTCACTCTGTATAAGGACCTCTTGTATGTATCTTGAATGCAGTAATAAACTCCCATATCCAGAGTTACCATGTTGCTATTTTAACAAAGAATAATATGCTAATGTTGTTTTCTGAGTTAATGAAAATCTTCCTATGACTATGTTTCTTGTCATGGCTATATGGTAGCCACTGACACTCATCCAGAGAATACAAATTTGTATGTGATGGAACAGAAGAGCTGAGTTCAGCTTTGTACTGTCTCACATTAGCATGATTCCAAGACTAACATTTCCTGGGTCTCCATCCACAGTGGTGTACATAGAAGATGATACTGTATCCCATGATCTCAAGGACATCAATTTCAGACTCCTTGATTCCAAAGCTGGGGACAAATAAATTACTATTTTCAGTCAGCAAGCTTAGTTCATCTTTAATCACAGCCCACAGAATCTAATGTACCAGGACACACTATGGAAACTTTGCAAACAACCGAGGACTGTAGTTTTTTCTGTTATACATAATATAACATGAGAATTTTGTTATTTTTCTACCTATGTTTCCCCCTTACACATTGTGAGAAGTACATGATTAACAGCAGGAACCCTTGGATTTGTAAGATCACTGTCTCTATGTGTCCAATCTGAATTAACAGCAGTAAATGACGTGAAAGCACAGTCTGAGCTCACTGAAGCTGTCACAAAGCAAAGTACAAGGTTTAGCAAAGACAGAGAGCACATGACCACTTGTTAAACACAGACTAGGGCAGTTACTCATCTGTCATATTTTTGACCTTGAGATTGGGAACTTTCTCAACCTACACATGGTTGGTCTTTCTCTTATGATGGTGTCTTAACATTTGACAGAGGAGATTTGAATATGCTTATTAAAACTCATTTAACATTTTCTACCTAAAAAGTACATATATGAAATTATATTTTTTACTGAAAAATAAAAGGGTAGTTTATATTGCTTGAATGAATATTTAATTTCATTTTCAATAATATTAGCTTAATGCTAATGTGTTAACATGTTAACTTGTTAACAGATAAATAATTTTGGTTATCATATACCATGACCTCTTTTGTATCTAGTTGATTAATGATGCACATTTTTGAAAGGTTGCTTCCATATAGAGATAAGACTTGCCTAGAACTTGCTATGAACCCCAGCCTGGGCCTCAAACACATAATACTCCTGCTTCTGTCTTCCTAGTTCTGGGAATTTTGACTCCTTTCCATGATATTTTATTTATTTATTTATTTATTTTACTGTTTTTTTTTTGTACTTTATACATAATGCTTCGTTTATAATTTATTCCTTATATATGCTTTCAGAGACCACTAACCAGAAGTCCAGGCACTTTCCGTGATTTATGTTATTGGTATTGATTTTCATTCATACTTAATTATTTTTTCCATTTCAAGGCAACAGTCTCTGATGTTGAAGTTTATTGGTTTCTGTAAAACTGTTACTTGATTTAGGCTGGCTGTGCCCTCCCTCTGGGAAAGTCTTTTCTTGTTCACTATGTCAACAAGACAACCTTACCCAGTTTCAATACTGCTAATTTCCAAATTATCCTAACGTACAAATTTCTGGAATAAATGATCTTGGAAAAGTTGGCCTACATCTATGACTTCTTGAAGAAATATTGTTTCTTTCCTTGCCCTTCCATCCCCTTAATTTAGAACCCTCTTTCTGTTTCCTGAAGTTGTAGGGAAGATACATGTTAGTTTCTGTTGGGTTTGCCTTCTTCAAGATTAAAGTTCCTCTGATATTAGGTTTAAATTAATGTTCCCTTGATGTCCATAGAGCTATTATTGGTTTCTTTTTGCATCTCTGTTCCATGTTTGGCCTGGAAACTGGAGTCCAAATGTCTTAGGTACTTTTCATTGTCCTCATTGTATGAGTTGCTTTGGAGATGGGAGGTAATAACATCGCTAATTTCATTCTTTTGCTTTTCTCTTTTCTTCCTTTCACTCTTCCCTTTTTTATTGCTTGTTTCCTAACTTTATGTCACCAAATTTGTTGTTGCAATTTTTTAAACATATCATTTTCCTAGGACTGTCAATCTGAGATAGTTCTCCTAATGTTTCTGTACCTGATTTAAATATGTCTTGGATTTTAACCAAAGATTCTGTTAGCGAACCTAGTAGATTTCTATTGGGGAGCTATAAGCCAGTGATTTCTCATGCTCTTTGTGACTGAATATTTGCTTTTTGATTAATACCAGTCACTCTCACACATACTGCCCATGAATCTGCTTTTGTATTTGCTGACTGCTTTGCATGGGCTCCTCCAGCCTAGCCCAGCTGCTTGGAATTTATAAACCAGGCCTTTACAGTGAGAACTGAAATGAATAAGACAGGCAGGGGGAGTAAGATGGAGTCACGCACCTCTGTTCTCATGTCCCTTCTTTTCTTGGTGTCTGGTGAGAAATTTCAAAGTATTATTTTCTTTTCAGAATCACTTCTTTGTACATAAGAAATGTGTTACAGGGTGTATTATTTTTTATGCAACAATACTCTGACAATATGGAACTACAAGGACATTAAATGCCAAATTTTATCTGTATTAAATTATTTTTTTTTATTATGCATGATCATTGTTATTCCTGATTGCAGGTGTATGTGCAGATATTGTGATGACCCAGTCCCCATCCTCACTGGTTGTGTCAGTAGGAGACAAGGTCACCATCAGCTGCAGGTCCAGTCAGAGTCTTTTAAACATTGGAACCCAGAAGAACTACTTGAATTGGTACCAGCAGAAACCAGAGAAATCTCCTAAATTGCTGATCTACTATGCATACACTCGGGACACTGGGGTCCCTGATCGTTTCATAGGCAGTGGATCTGGGACAGATTTCACTCTTACTATTAACAGCGTTCAGGCTGAAGACCTGGCAGTTTATTACTGTCAGCAGGATTTCCTCTATTCCACAGTGCTTCAGCCCCCAACACAAACCTCCTTTGAGAGTCTCACCAGCTGCCTTCACAGCCTGGACATACACACTTCCCATTTCTGCCTGAGCACCCAAACTTTCATGAAACACTTATGAAAATGTTTGCAGAGTCCAGCAAATTATAAGGGGTTAAATGTGTTTTGCATATACAAACATGCAAAGGAGAACTAAGTATTATCTTTCTATTCCTTCTGTAACATATTATCACAAACTCTTGCTTCAATATGAGGGATTTTTTTTATAGTTCTGGTGTTCTGGTGTCTATCATAAGATTCTTTGAGCTGACCTGATGGTGATGACGAACTGTATTTCTGTTTAGAGGTTCTAGGTAAGATGTTTCAAGGTTTTTCTAGATTCTGTAGTGCTTTTTACTTACTTACTGGTGCTCATTTCTTCTATTTTTTCTTTTCCTTTCTGTAGATTTTTTTAACTTTTATTATACTTTAGATAAATACCTCTGTCTGTGTGTATGTGTGTACACTTTTCTAGGTGCACATGTGACATGAGGACACTTGATTTGTGTCTGGGGATTACGTTCTGGTTTAAAATCAGGCTGGATGGCAAGTGTCTTTGCCATCCGATCCATCTTTCTGCTCCTTAAAATCTCTTCTTTGATGTTAATTCATTTCACACACCTTTCTTAAAATTCAGGATTTTATGGTATACCATATATTTTGACCATATGCACTTACCTTCCCCACTTTCCCTTCCCTTTCGGGCTAATTTTTCTTTCCTATTCCTTCTTCTACTTTTATCTCTTTGTCTCTGTCATACAGATGAACCCACACCCACTGACCCCACACATACGTATACTTACACACATATGTGCATATACATAAATACATATACTTACAAACGCACACATACACACACAAAAGCACTTGCACTTAAATGGAAATACACACATATGCACGAACTTTACATATTTAGAATCTAAAAAGGCAGGGAAATGTAATATTTGTTGTGCTTGTTTCTGGGGCCATATCTCCTTCTAACAATTCCATATCTGATTTTCAGTGGTTGAGAATGAGAAACAATTCTTTGTCTAAAGATGGATTGTTATTGGACATGCCAGAGGAGCAGTGGGTGGCAGCTGAAGTTCCTTCCAAGTGTCAGCCTACCAGACAGAAACTCTCTGATGAGCCCATCTTGTTTAGGCAAGGCCATAGGACTGCAGACCCCAGAATATATTTTGCTTCTGTTGTGCCTTCACATATTTGCTGAAACTCTCTTTCTCTGTTATCTAGAATGGATATAGGGAGATCTCCACTCCATGTAATATAGTGTGTTTATCTCTTGTAAGCATCCCATTCTACTGGGGATTTTATCTGCAGATTGTCAAGAAGATGACTCCTCCCTAGGCTGTACTTTTTAATTTGATAACAGTAGTGATACCCTATACAGAGTTTTAATCCCCAGACACATACAAGCTAAGGCCCATGATTTCCATATTATGACTACTCAGGTTAATGAATAAAAGGAAAACACCTGAGTCCAGGAACTAGGGTGACTCTAATTCTGTTAGTCCTGAAAAGAGGCAGTAATATACCATTAGCTAAAACAAATTAGATCAGATGCCTTGCTAATAGTTTCATGATAAATAACCCCAGAAAACAATATAAAGTTCACAAGGACACATAGCTGAGCTGTCTGACTCATTTGCCTATGGTCTAATATACAGTATGGCCTGATTGTTGACAGCTACCCTTGCTAGGTCTGGTTAATAACCAAAGATGATGATTAATTCCTTATACCAATATTTGTCCTCAATATCCTGATATGTAAAAGGCCATTGGGCAGTCTGTGGGGCCACTGACAGTGGGACCAGTATTTAATCCTAGTGCTTGACCTGGCATCTTGGAGTGCATTTTCTGGTGGTATACTTGCTCAACCTAGATATAAAGGGAGGGTCTTGTCTTGCCTCAAAGTGTCAGACCTTGTTGACTTCCCATGGGAAGACTTAACCTTGCTGAGGAGTGGATGGGGGTGCTACAATGAATGGTTTGCAGATGGGACAATTATACAAAGAGAAGATCAACTTAACTGAGATTGACACATTGTTAATTATCATACTGATAATTTTTATTTTATCCATAAAAAGTTGTTTGATATCAAATATGAAAAGTCCCAAATATGAAAAAAACTGACTGATAAGATAATACTCTTAGAAAAAGAGATTAATGGAACTAAGAAAAATACTTACACACAGACAGAGGAGTTTAAAGCAGAAGACAGGGACATCATAACATTATGAAACAGAATATTATTTTCCCAAGATTATTAGAAAACCAACATTAATTTATCAAGTTACCATTTAATAAGGACCTCCAGATAGTAGGCATTCTAAGGTTATTCAGAAGTTAATTGGGAAGCTGTAAAAATGTTAGATTTGAAGAGATTAAAGAAGAAATAGTTTCATATGGTATGCGTTCACCTTTTGTGAGGCATATGTTAAATTCATGGTCCACTTGGAACAAATTTTTCCACAAATCTGGAAAGATTTACTGACAACATTATTGGAATCTGGTCCTCGGTTATAGTGGACTACCTTGTAGAGAGTTAAGCTAGGGTCATTGAACTGCAAGATAAGTTTAGAGGTTATGAGATTTCCGAAGATCAAATAGTTGGTGAGGGCATTGTGCTGATATAACAAGACAGGTTACATTTGATGATATATATTGTCTTTATTCTGTACAGTAGTTTTAAATGTTGGGCAGCACAGACACTGAAAGAAACAATTAATAAATGGGACCTCCTGAAACTGAAAAGCTTCTGTAAAGCAAAGGATACAGTCAACAAGACAAAATGACAGCCTACAGAATGGGAAAAGATCTTCACTAACCCCATATCAGACAGAGGTTTGATCTCCAAAATATACAAAGAGCTCAAGGAATTGGTCATTAAAAAAAAAAAAAATCCAAAAAAAAAATGGAGTACAGACCTAAACAGAGAACTTTCAACAAAGGAATCTAAAATGGCTGAAAGACACTTAAAGAAATGTTCAACATCCTTAGTCCTCAGAAAAATGCAAATCAAAACCACTTTGAGATTCCATCTTACACTTGTAAGAGTGGCTAAGATCAAAAACACTGATGACAACTTATGCTGGAAAGGTTGTGGGGTAAAGGGAACACTTCTGCATTGCTGTTGGGAATGCAAGCTGGTATAGCCCCTTTGGATATCAATGTGGCAATTTATCAGAAAATTAGGAATTAACCTTCCTCAAGACCCACTAATATCACTTTTGGGTATATATCCAAAGGATGCTCAATCATGCCACAAGGACATGTGCTCAACTATGTTCATAGCAGCTTTGTTTGTCATAGCCAGAACCTGAAAACAACCTAAATCCCCCTCGACCAAAGAATGGATAAGAAAAATGTGGTACATGTACACAATGGAGTACTACACATCAAAAAAAAGACACCTTGAATTTTGCAGAAAAATGGAGCTAGAAAGCATCATATTGAGTGAGGTAACCCAGACACAGAAAGACAATTATCATATGTACTCACTCATGGGTGGTTTTTAAACATAAAGCAAAGAAAACCAGCCTACAAAGCACAATCCCAGAGAACTTAGACAACAATGAGGACACTAAGAGAGTCTTACATAGATCTAATCCACATGGGAAGTAGAAGAAGACAAGATCTCCTGAGTAAATTGGGAGCATGGGGACCTTGGAAGAGGGTTGAAGGAGAAGGGAGAGGTAGGGAGGAGAGCAGAGAAAAATGTAGAGCCCAATAAAAAATCAAATTAAAAAAGAACCAGGAAAGAAAACTGAGCCAGTTATTTAAATAATTCAAGGCCGAAAAGAAACCTTCATTAATATTTTATGGAGATTGACTTCAGCTGTAAATAGAATAATATCAGATCCAAAAGTTTAAAGAAAAAATTAATTGGATCTTTTAAAATGCTAATTCAGTATGTAAGAGGATAATCAGGCCTTTAAAGGCAGGATAGGGACCCATAAATTAATGGATTAAAAGTATAGCTGATATTGAGTTTCATGCTTATGATGATGCTTGGATAGAAGTGACTTCTAAAAATTTTTTGGGAAAAATCAGAAGGTTAGATCTTTTAATTGTGATAAGCCAGGTCATCTGAAAAAAAGGTTACAGCCAAAGTGTTCCCACGAAATTTTTTTTTCCTAGAAAGGCCACAGCCTTCAGAAATATATAAATGGTGTGACAAAAGGTGACATCAGACTAATGAATGAATACAGATTAACATGGAACAGGAAAAGGTGATGTAGGAGGGTTTTCTGTCTGTGTATTAATTTCATTGGTTAATAAAGAAACTGCCTTGGCTTTTGATAGGATAGCAGCTTAGATAGGTGGAGTAGGCAGAACATAATGCTCGGAGAAAGAAGCAGAGTCAGGCAGATGCCATGCCTCTTCTCTCTGAGATGGATGCCAGTTAGACTCATCCCAGTAAGCCACAGTCATATGGCGATACAGATTATTAGAAATGGGTTGAATCAATATATAAGAGCTAGCCAATAAGAGGTTAAAACTAATGGGCCAGGCAGTGTTTAAAAGAATACAGTTCCTGTGTAATTATTTCAGGTAAAGCTACCCATGCAGCCCACCGCTCCTATCACTACACAAAGGAAAACTTTGCAATTGGAAATGCCATAGAAAGCCTTGTGCAGATTCTCATATCAAATTTGGTTTAGCCATTCCCTATCAGCATTGGAGAAAGTCCTCCACAGAGCAATTAAAAGACTTAACATCTGTTATGGACAACCATACTGATCTGGATGACAGAATAACTAGTAGTTAAACACAATTTTCAAGAGAAACCATAAAGCAAATATTTTGCAAGCTTCTATAAAATGATCAAAGACCAAAGTTAAAAAAAAAAAAACAAACAAATGACATTATAATTGAGGGTTTGGTACACACAGGCACAGATATAACAATAATTACACCAATATATTGACATCTAAATTGTCCTCTCCAGGACATAAATATTCAGCTTTTAGATACTGGAAATGTATCTCAAGTAAAACAAAACACAAGATGAATTGACTGTATAGGGATGAAAAGACTAAGAGGAAAATTAAAGACACGTGTGGCTAACATAACAAACTTATGGGGATATTATTTGTTATAATAATGGAATATCCAGTTTAACATTCTTCCAATCTCAAAAACCAAACCATAAACTAATATATATTTCTAGCAAAAATATTAATATGTATTATAAAGAACAGTGACTGATCATTAAGGTTGCACATAAATAGGGCAAACTGACTGGTGAACTTTCAAAGGTACTAACAGCCCTACCTTTAAAATAGTTAACTAACAAACATGTCTGGGTGGAGCAATGGCATTTAATAACAAAAAATTACAAGTCTTAAAACTATTGGTACAGGAGCTAGTAAATGATCAACATTAAGTCCTTGAAATTATTCTGTATTTGTTATTAAAAAGAAATCTGGGAAACAGAAAATGGTAACATATCTAAAAGCTATTAGTAAGGTGATTCAGCCAATGGACTCTTTATAGCCTGGTATTTTCTTACTGTCTTTATTACCTACAGGATGGTCTATTATAGTGATTGATTTTTAAAAAAATCACATTTTTCTATACCTTTATAAAAACAGGACAGGGAAAATTTGCTTTCACAGTGCCTACTTATAATAATTTTCAGTCTGTTAAAAGATAAAAATGGAAAATCCTTTCACAAGGAATATTAAGCAACCCTACTTTTGTCAATATTTTGTTCAACGGCTATTGAAAAAAATTGTTATCAGTTTCCTCAATCTTTAATTTTTTATTATATGGATGGTATCTTACTAGCTGATTTAGATACAGATAACTTAGAGAAAAATGTTTGAAAATGTAAAAAATAAATGCCTTTTTGGGGATTACAAATTGTTCCTAAAAATGCAAAGAAAATATTTCTAATTACCTAGTACAAGATAGGTTTACAAAAATTTCAAACACAGAAAGTACAAATCAGGAGAAATCAATTACAAACTCCTAATGATATTCAAAAATTGCTGGGCAATATTAACTGGCTACAGCCCACAATTTTATTGAAAACACAAGAAGTAAGTAATTTATTTTAAATCTTACAAGGTGATAAGGATTTAAATAGTTCATGAAAATTATCACTTGAGGTAGAGAAAAAGTTAGTTTTGGTAGAAAAAAATTACAGAATATATATAGAAATAGTTTGCATCCACAGCTTGATTGTATTCTGGTTATTTTAACTTCTATGCATTATTTTTCTGAAATTCTAGTGTAAAGAAGAGTTTGTATCTTAGAATGGATATTTTTGCCACACAAACAGAGTAAAAAAATTTCTGTGTTGATTCTGAAGAGAAAATTTAGACTTTGTCAAATAGCAGGAATAGACCCAATGGAAATTATGATGCCTTTCATTAATGCTGAAATTTCCTCATTATGCACAGAAAATGAACATTGGCAAAGAGCCTGTGGTATTTTTTTTTAGGAGAAATTGACAAAAATCTCCAAAATAAGAGACCTTTATTTGTTTAAAAAATTTTACTGTTATATGTTGATACAGGAAACAGGCAGCCAGTTTCATGCACATTTGAGCTGCCAGGAGAGTGCAAAAAGCATTAAAATTCAGAAATTCAAAGCCAGTCAAAAAGAAAGTAGACGATGGCCACATTTCCATCCATATCTACAAGGTAGACAGACATTTTGATGGGAAGCCCACTGTGGGCCACCAGATGTTTTAGTATGGTATGGGGGAAGTGAAGAATAGAACAGCGTGGCAGGCAAGCTGAGATCAGGGCAAGCTGAGTCAGCTAGTGAAGAAATTAGCAGGAAAGGATACTTGATATGAAATCCATGAATCAGTAAATAATTTAAAAACAAATAAATAACAAAAACAAAACAAGAACCTGGAAAGAAAGAAAAATCTGAGACATCATGTGCAAGAGTCAAGTTATCTCAAAGGCAGTGTTCACATTGAAGGCACACATAATCTGTTTCTGAGGGCTTTGAATTATTGTCAGAACTAGTTTCTTTGGGATTATCTGGTTGAGCATTCTAGAGTTACACTGGGTATGGATGACAAACTACCTAAGTTCCTATAGTCCATCTAAAGTTCCTATACATATTAGATACACAGTAATCAATGCAGAAAGGGGAATTGACAGCAAAGAAAGAAAGGTATCCCAACCTCTGATTATTGGAAGATCTCATTAAGTGAGGAAGACTATAGATCTTAATAAACTCAAGTCTATACTTAATGGGTGGATATATTCTACAGTTACCAATGTGTATGAACTGTGCTAGAGACCAGTATCTTTGAAGCTCTGTGGACTTACTTGACAATAAAGAAAGCAACCTCCCTATGGCAGGCTTGTTAACATTTATGTGACCCTGACATGATGGAAACAGATTTCCTTTGTGTCCATATCTCAGTACTGGTTGTTTCCTCCACTCATCATAGTCTTTAGAGTTACCACCAAGGCAGCATAAAACTAATAGCAGGGTGCATGACAGAGAGAGTAGGAGGCTCTGCCCAGCACATTCACTATCAAGCAATATGTGGCCAGCAGAAGCCATTCGAATGCAAAGAAGGGAAATTACTGGTTTTAGTGTAGATCTGTTAGGTGTCAGACACTTGTCCACCACAGGGTTTTGAGTAGAAAACAACCTTAAGGGCATGAGTCAACTAGTTCTCCCTGCTCCCTATACATATAATAGGAAGAACCTAACTTCTAAGAGAACTAAACTTATCCAATACTTCATCCTTTCCTCTTTTGTGTGAGAACATTGTATGTGCCATCCTTTATTTTAATTATATATGCATCATATTTAAAATACATATTATTTTAAAAATCTACTTCTTAATATAATATTGAATATATGTAGAATTTATTAATTGGAAAATTATAATTCTTTTCATTTTCATTTGAATGAGAAAAATTGAAGATGCTCAAAATGAAATTATTGGGTTATTAAAAAACATAATTGAAGAAATACAAATTGAAAGACTTCCTACACTCATGGTTAGAGAAAGTGATGGGGATATGATGCCTTGCTATATATGAAAGAAATACACCTAAATATCCCAGTGACATTACTCACAGAGCTGGGAAAACAATGCTGAACTCTATTATTTTACTAACATTAAGTGAGTGTGTGTTTTGCATTATAAGAGTAATCACCTAAGTAATTACACCTAGTTCTCAATTGGATTGAAAGGGTGAAATTTTGTGTGTTCATCACTTTTCCATCCCTAGGAAAAAAAATGGCATAACAAGGTTAATGTTGACTCAGTTTTGGAGGCTCTGCTCCATGGCAGGAAGACCTTATGTGAATCTGCTGTGAGGTAGCACATCAGGACAGGAGTGTGTGGATCAAAGCTGAGCACTATGTAGCCAGGAAAGAAGAAATGATCAGAAACACACACCTCTCTCCTTGAGCACAGTGTTAGTGTCCTCAAACCTTCCAAGTGGCCCTGTATTCAAACAGGTTCTACTCTCAAACATAAAGCAGTCAATCAAAAGTAGAGCCAAGTTTCACTTATAAGATAACCAAGATACATTCTTGTTTCTCAATATTGTTAAATCTAATTGTTTTCACTATTTGAAAATTATCATATTGCAAATTTTAGCATTGTGACAGTATTAAAAATTAGTTTGGGGACTGAAAGGTATCTCAGTGGTTAAGATACCTTTCAGTACCTGTCAAGTACTAGTAGAGGACATGGGTTCAGATTCCAGCCTCCATATGGCAGTGCATTGCTTCCTGTATGTCTAGGTCTAGTATATCTAATATCCTTTTCTTAAGTCCAAGGGCAAGACACCCACATGTGGTCTGCACACGTAGATGCAAGAAAAACACACATATACATAAAACAAACAAATAAAAGTTTAATTCTGTGAAATCACAGTACTCCCACAACTCATATCCTTTACAGCAGAACAGTGACAGTGCACTCTCTACATGGAACCTCTAAATAACAGAATAGGTCAGTTCCACAGGGTCAGCCACACAGTCACTTGAGATACACTTAAAATACTCTAGAATATTCTTTGCTATACTGACATAGTATGACATAAGATCAGGTGGTCTTCTGAACAACAACTCAGCTTTTAAAAGATTAATTTGCATATTGCGATTTTAGCCACAGTGCAGATTCCTCAAATCATCTTTAAAGGCAGCTGGTGTGTTTCCAAGAAGCAGCCTCTATTCCAGCTCTCAGAGATGGGGTCAGCTGTTCTCCTTTTGTGCCTGCTGCTCTGGGTTCCAGGTGAGAAGACGCAGTGCTAGGAGCATCTATTGTGGCTATCACAGTATTCTATGCCTTGTTGTCCATATCACTGAAATTATGGCATTTAATCGGTTTCAGTTTTCCTTTTTATTTCATTTTTCTTAGAGTATATATCATGACAGCTGTTACAGATTCCACCTACATTACAGTTTTATACTGGGGTACTTATAGTATGTCTATGACAGCAATGTGTGCTAATCATTTCAGGCTCTACTGTGGACATTGTGCTGACCCAGTCTCCAGCCTTATTGACTGTGCCTCTAGGGCAAAGAGCCACCATCTCCTGCAGGGCCAGCCAGAGTGTCACTGCAGAGAGTTTCCATCTTATGCACTGGTACCAACAGAAACCAGGACAGTCTCCCAAACTCCTCATCTATGAAGCATCCAACCTAGAATCTGGGGTGCCTGACAGGTTCAGTGGCAGTGGGTCTGGAACAGACTTCACCCTCACCATCAGTCCTGTGGAGGCTGATGATGCTGCAACCTATTACTGTCAGCAGAGTTATGACCTTCCTCCCACAGTGCTTCAGGGTTGAACAAAAACCTCCTGAGTTTTCTGGTCACTGAAGCTCAGTCTCAGCTGTTTCTTTTCTTTTTTATTTATTATTATTTTATTTTATGACTTTAAAAATACCAATCCAAATTCCTACTTCCTTCCCTTCTCCCATTTCCCTCCCACCCCCTTCCAATCTTTTTTTTTTGTTTTGTTTTGTTTTGTTTTTCGAGACAGGGTTTCTCTGTGGCTTTGGAGCCTGGAGCCTGTCCTGGAACTAGCTCTGTAGACCAAGCTGGTCTCGAACTCACAGAGATCTGCCTGCCTCTGCCTCCCGAGTGCTGGGGTTAAAGGCGTGTGCCACCATCGCCCGGTCCGCCCCTTCCAATCTTAAGAGAGGGCAAGCACCCTGCCCTGTGGAAAGTCCAAGGTTTTTCCACTATATCAAAGTTGAGCAAGGTATTCATCTAAAGAGAATAGGATCCCCAAAAGCGAGTAGAGACAAATTCTAGTGTCATTGTCATTGTCCCCTTAGTCTACCCCAACTGTCAACTACATTTGGGAGAGTAGTTTGATCCCATGCTTGTTCATTCCCAGTCCAGTTGGAGTTGTTGAGCTTCCATTAGCTCAGGTACATTGTTTCAGTGGGTGAACCCCTCATGGTCTTGACTTCCTTGCTCATACTCTCACTCCTTCCGCTCGACTGGACCTTAGGAGCTCAGTCCCAAGTGCTCCGATGTGGGTCTCTGTCTTTGTTTCCATCTGTTGTTAGATGAAGGTTCAACATTGATATTTAAGATAATCATCAGTCTGACTACAGGGCAAGGCCAGTTCAGGCACCTTCTCTATTTCTTAGGATCTTATCTGGGGTCATCCTTGTGGATTCCTGGGAATTTTTCTAGAGCCAGGTTTCTTGCTAACCCTAAAAAGCCTCCCTCAATCAAGAGATTACTTTCCTTTCTCTCATATCTGTCCTTCTTCCACAGTAATCTCAGACATGTGATTTTAGAAATCTTGTTTGTAAAGAGGGTAAACTATGAAATAGATATTTTAAAAAATATTATGTGTGTTTGTTCCACCATGGATGCCTTATAATTCATCTGCTTGTTTACTTTATAAAGACTTCCATAATACTATGAATTTTCAAGGATTTAAGTTGAATAAAACTGATTTTTTTTGTTGTTCAATACACTGAGTAGACAATCATTTTAAACTTACAAGAAATTTTCCTCAGTTGCCCAAAATAACCCAAAATTAAGCTCTGAAAATTGTTAGTAGTCTTTCAGACACAAGTTGACATTTTTGTAAGTTCTTTAAAATTTATTTTCTTTTTTAAAAACAATCTCTTTGTATTTTACATACTGATCCCGGTTCCCCCTCCCATTCCCCTCAACTTCCACACACACCACTTCTAATTCACTGCTTAGAGAGGGTGAGGCCTCCCATTGGGTATCAAAAAATTCTGTCACATTACCTTGAGGCAGGACCTAGGCTCTGTCCTCCGTATCTAGGCTGAGCAAGGTATCCCATCATAGAAAATAGTCTCCAAAATGCCAGCTCATGTACTACCGTGAAGTACTGGTCTCACTGCCAGCGGGCCCACAAACTGCCCAAGCTACACAACTGTCACCCATTTTCAGAGGGCTCAGTTTGGTCCTATATAGGTTCTCCAACTGCCAGCCTGTTGTCTGTGAGCTCTCACTAGCTTGGGTCCGTTATTTCTGTGGGTTTCCCCATCATGGTCTTGACCCCTTTGCTCATATTATTGTTCCTCCCTCTCTTCATCTGGATGCCGGGAGCTTGGCTAAATGCTTTGCTGTGGATCTCTGCATCTATCAGTTACTAGATGAAGGTTTTATGACAATAATTAAAATAGTCATTTATCTGATTATAGGGGAAGACCAGTACAAGCATCCTTCCAGTATTATTTAGTTTTAACTGTGGTCATCCTTTATGGATTCCTGGGAAATTCCCTAGTGCTAGGTTTCTCACTAACCCCATATCTCCCTCTATCAAGGTCTCTTGCTCTCCTTCTCTGAAGCTGACATTTTAAACCTAATATCATATTCTATTTGTATTTGCTTGAAATTTCACCCATACCTCTCCAGAAGACAACAAACATGACTCCCTTGACTGATTTACTGCTTAGATTCTGATCTGCATCTCTGTGTCCATCAGAGTTCTTCATCTGTGATCTTATACTCATTAGCTGTTATTACTCCTTGTCCAATTCTCACATCTTTTTTTTTCTTTAAAATCCTCCACAATTTGGCCACATTTTCTGCATACCTTCTTTCACTTTTTTTGCTGACTTCTTATGTGGGGGAATACAAAGTCTCACTATATATCTGGAGCTCACCTGAAAATCACTATTTGATGCTCAGAGATCCTGAGCCTGCACACCTTTTCACACAAACATGTCACCATTCTCATCTCCTTTTTATTTTGTAGTTGTTATACAATTGCAGGTATATGAATTCTTTCTTGCTTGATACCTGTTTTATTATATGTAGTTTTGCTATGATAAAGTTAAAGCCTTCCTACTTGTTTAAACAGAAAAGGGGAAATGGTGTAGGAGGTCCTTCAGTCTATATGTTGCTTTCATTGGTTAATGAATAAAGAAACTGCCTTGACCTGTTGATAGGTCAGAACTTAGGTAGACAGGGAAAACTAAGCTGCATGCTGGGAGAAAGGAGGAAGAGTCAGAGAGATGCCAAGGATCTACTGCAGGAGATAGACGTGCTTTGCTTGTAAGCCCCTGCTACATGGCAATACACAGATTAATAAAAATCAGTTAAATTAAAATGTAAGACTTAGCCAGTGAGAAGGTAGAGCTAACAGGCCAAACAGTGATTTAATTAATACAGTTTCTGTGTGGTTATTTTGGAGCTAAGCTAGTTGGGTGGCAGGGACAAATAAGCGGCCTCTTACTACAACAGCCTCCCCTAGGTTTCAGCTTTTAAAAAGATCTCCTGGTATTTTGGCTATCAGATTAACTACAAGAATAATATAAATATGTATTAGAAGTAGTCTTTATCTGACCACAGTGAATTAAAATTTATAAAACTATGTTGGTGAGACTTCAAGAGTGTAATTTTGACATTACTAGGAGATACAATCTCACACTAAGGGCCTTGATTGTATGACTCCTAAAACCTTTCCTCTTTCTGTTCCACAGTCCCTGAGATTTAGATATAAGAGTGTTTTATAGATGTATCTATTATGACTGGGTGTCACAACTCTGCATTACAAGTGATTGTGCCTCTCTATAAAAGTTTTCTTAGGTTTCAAGAGAAATTTTCTTGCTGAATTGTGAGTGCAATTATTTGTGGTATGTGGACAAATTAGAGTGTAGTTGTGGATTATATTCATTTATTAATTTAGAATGTTTAGATTCTTCTCCAAGATTCATGATTTCACTAGGTCTGGATCCTTGGCAAGACTTCTGGTACCAGGCCTGATTTCCCTCTTACTGAGTATGTCTTTAATTCCTACCAGAAATGTGTTGGTTATCATTTAGATATAAATACAACTCATGCCTCCTAAAACTATTGTGCCATGCTGGTCCTTGGGGTTCAGAAGTGTCATAGCTCAGTACTGATTTTGGTTGTTTTTCCACTTTGGAAATTTTCATGTTACCTCTGGTCATCATAAAATGTCTTACTTATGGAGGATTATTCAGTTCAAATCCAGCACAGGGGCCTTAGGGACCTGTGTCTGAAGTGCAAGATATTTGAAGTGAAATATCACCTGTGAACATTTAATATAAGCTCAGGCATATAGGCCTGTAAAGTAGGTATGGAGGTCAAGCATTACCTAATAAGAAATTATTAGAAAATTTGCCTTAAATCCACTTTTTTACTTTATAATTTTACTATTTACTATTGATGAAAGGAAATCTGTATATTAGAGACATGGGTGTGTTTGCTTATTTTTACAAAATTAATTTTTCTGAATAGTATTTGATTTTATACTATGTAGCACCACTCTGACATATTTCACAGTTGGTAGATATTGTGATTTTATAATTATTAATTCTAAGATTCCCACTTTACAGGAATACACTGGAGAACATGGCAAAAGTATGCTTAGGGGAAATTTAGGAATTCTTAGAAATTATTTCCTAAGTAGACAAGATTTCCAGGCAAAAATTGAGAGCTTGGGGTGGGAGTGGGACAGGGGTAAGGGGAGATGGGGAGAGAGAGGTGAGAAGGGGAGGATGGGGAGAGCTTGGGGGAATGGGACGGTTGGGATGAAGGAGGGTGGATCCATATCCTTCATGGAGCAGGGAAGTATATATCTTAAGTAAGGGAGCCATTTGAGTGTTGGCAAGAGACTGGAATCTAGAGGGGTTCCCAGGTGTCCAAGGAGACGTCCCCGGCTTGTTCCGTGAGCAGCTGAGGTGAGGGTGCCAGAACTGGCCCTATGCTATAGCCACTCTGATGAATATCTTGCATATCACCATAGAATCTTCATAGATGGAGATAGAGACAGAGACCCACATTGGAGCACTGGACTGAACTTCCAAGGTCTAAATGAGGAACAAAAGGAGAGAGAACATGAGCAAGGAAGTCAGGACCTAGAGGGGTGCACCCACCCAATGTGACCGTGAGGCCGATCTAATGGGAACTCACCAAGGCCAGCTGGACTGGGACTGATGGAGCATGTGATGAAACCGGACTCACTGAATATGGTTGATATGGAGAGCTGACTGAGAAGCCAAGGACAATGGCACTGGGTTTTGATTCTGCTCCATGTACTGGCTTTGTGGAAACCTAGTCTGTTAAGATCCTCACATTCCTAGACCTGGATGAACGGGGGAGGACCTTGGAGTTCCCACAGTGCAGGGAACCCTGACTGCTCTTTGGACTGGAGAGGGAGGGGGAGGGGGAAGGGGGAGAGAAACGGGAAAAGGGGAGGAGGTGAAAATTGTAATAATAATAATAATAATAATAATAATAATAATATAAATAAATTCTTTTCCAATCCCAGTTTTCATGTAATTCAAACGAACAACTCAAACCCCAACATGTAAAGTTAAACATTCTAACACTATAGAAACCAAAGATTTACAAAATTGCTACTTATATGGTTAGGAAAAAATTACAGATGAATAAATCACAGTTTTTATCAAAGTAGAAAACTTTGTATGTTCAATAAAAAGACAACAATGCACAATACCACATGCAGTCATCTGAAATCTAAGCCAATGCCTCAATTGCAGTGTTACATGACGTGTTGGCATGCACGGTGCAAAATGTGGATGTTTTGTTCATAATCAAGGTTGTTGCAGTGAAGTCCCACAATATAATAGTGCCTCATACAGTCAGAAACATCTCAGATTCACTCTATATCTGCTTTTCAATTAGATTTTGTTGATGCACATTCAGAAATTTCATTGTTGACAATATTGTCATGGCCTACAGGATCTGTTCCATGACCCACAGATTTAACACCTGAGCTCGAGGATATGCACCTGTGGAAAAAGTGAAAAATTTATCAGTGTTGGGCTTCAGTGCTAGAATACAATATGCCTTCCTGGGGAAGTCTTGCTTTTTCACTCTCTCCTACCTTTTTCTATTTTTTCTAACCACCCTTTTTATCTCTAACGTTTGGAAGGGAATTGTCAAGTTTCTGTTTGGCTTACATTTATAATGGCTTTAAAAACCATAATAACACCAGTATTTCAATGAGAATGCTACAATAACTAATGAAGTGAACTCTGGGCCTTTCTTTGCCTGTTTGCTTGGTTTCCAACCTAGAACTGCAGCTCAGGAGTTTATAATGTTTTCTGTTGGCTTAGGATATGAATGTCTTCAATGCTCAGCAATTTTGGTTCAGTACTGAAAACAATTGGTCTAAAACTTTGCACTTTTGCCTTCTAATTTTCCTTCTTCACCCCTCTCTTTTTTTCTGTCCACTTATTTCTTTCTGTTCTCTTTTCATTCTTTAATTTCCCCTTCTCTTTTCCCTTTTATTTTCTCTCTCACTTTTTCATTCTTTCCCTGCATCTCTTTCCATTTTATCCTTCCTTCATTTATCCTTATTCATTTTTTTTGTTCATTTTCCTCTCCCCTTTCTTTGCTGTTTTTTGTTCTTACTCAACATGTTGATTTTTTACCAAGGACTGTTATGCTGAGTTAGTTCTAGCATCAGGTCTGTGAACTGATATAAGCCTGTCTTTGGTTGTAAGCTGAAGCTCTCATTAGACTTCTAGACAATTGTGGTTTGATAGGTCCTTGAGCTTCTATGTTGACTTTCTCCCAGTGAGAGCTTGCACTATCTGATGGTATTGGCTGCTGATTGACATCAGTCACTCTCACATTCTGCTATTCTGTTTTCTTCCTCATTTGTTGACTGCTTTGCATGGGTACCATACAGGATAGTCCAGATGCTCAGAATTTATAAACCAGATCTTTGTCATGAAAATTGAACTGCATCAGACAGGCAGGGTAGCACAAACTGGAATCACAGATCTAGGTTCTCATGTCTCTGCTGCTCCAGTGACTAGTGACAAATTAAAGATTTTTACAGTCTTTTCAGAATAATAGGTTTGTAGAGAAAAACCAGGTTAATATAGAATATACTGAGAGGTCAGTTTTATATCTTATATGAACACAATATACGGATACTATAAAAAACTGTTTTTTTTTTCCCTGATACATAGTCTCTCTCGAAAGCCTTGGTTATCCTGGAATTCAGTATGTGGACCAGTCTGGTGTGATGTGGGATTCCCCTCTGTATGCTGTGATTACCACTGATGAATAAAGAAACTTACTTGGCCTGATAGGATAGAACAGAACTAGGTGGGGAAAACTAAAGTGAATGCTGGAAGAAAGGAAGCAGAGTCCAGAGAAGCCATGGAGCTGCTGCATGTGGAAACTTTGCTGATAGGCCATGACCTCATGGTGATGCACAGATTATTGGAGATGGCTTAAATTAAGATGTAAATTTAGCCAATAAGAAGCTAGAGTTAGTGGGCTCAGCCATGATTTAAATAATATAGTTTCTGTGTGATTATTTCAGGTCTGAGCTGATGGTGGGTGGGAAACAAACAGCCCTTTCCCAACACTGGTGTCTAACTCACAGAGATCCTCCTGTCTCAGCTTCTCATATCCTAGCATTAGAGGTGTGTGCTTCTATACTCAGACTAGAAAATAGATATTAAATATCAATGTTTGTGTCAAGAAACCTCTGAATATGTATATATGTATGATATTGATCTCTTCCCGATTGTAGGTGCTGATGGGGATTTCATGTTGAGTCAGTTTCTATTCTTAATGGCTGTGTCAGAAGGAGAGAGGTTTTTATCATCTGTAAGTCCAGTCAGTGTCTATTTGGTAGCTATACCCAGATAACCTCTTGGCCTGGCAACAGTCAGTCCCAGGGCAAACAAAACTGCAGGTCTCCTGGCATCCACAAGGCATATGCAGTTCCTGATCAGCTAATAGGCAGTGGATCTGGAACAGTTATATTATCATTGTCAGTCTTGAGAATCCAGAAGATTATTACTGTCAACAGCATTACAGCTCTCCTCCCACAGTGCTTCAGTCTCCAACACAAACATCCTCTGAGAATCTCAACAGCTGCCTACCCCACACAGCCCATCATACTTTATTTATTTACCTTCTAGTCAGTGTGCCTGACACATGATGAGTAAACTCATATGACCTTGTAGATTATTTATAAGCACAGTCCTTCTAAGACTCATGGAGTCCCATGCAGTTAAGTTCTCTGTGGAAATTATTATTTCTCCTTTAACAATTTACCACATAATCTGTGCAAAACCCCTCACTTTGTGGTTATGGAATCTAGAAGTCAAACACAAGACTCAATGGCCTGAAGATGTTCACAGCCTATAATTTCATGACAAGGCTTTATGATTAATTAGTTTCTATGTGCATGGATGTTCTACATTTGCAGATTTCTTGCACCTTGTGAAAAACATGCTCACAGAAGCCAGAAAAGGGAATTAGGTCCCATGAAACTGGAGATACAAATAGTAATGAACTGTCGTTTGGGTGCCTGGAATTGTTCCTGGGTACTAGGAAGAGCAACCAGTGCTCTCTTTCTAAATTGATTTTTATTGAGCTCTACATTTTTCTCTGCTCCCTTCCCCGCCTCTCCTCTACCCCCTTCAACCCTCCCTCAAGGCCCCCATGCTCCCAATTTTCTCAGGAGATATTGTCTTTTTCTACTTCCCATGTAGATTACATCTATGCAAGTTGAGTGTCCTCACTGTTGTCTAAGTTCTCTGGGATTGTGGTTTGTAGGTTGGTTTTCTTTGCTTTATGTTTAATAACAAATGTCCATTAATTTAGCAGCTTATCAATCCTCATGCCTGCACCCTACATAAATGGTGTGGCAGGTTCTCTGCTCAGAGTTTCTCAAATTCTAAAGTGTAGGGTTGTCATTAAATCTCTGAATGTGTATGTATGTATGACATTAATCTCTTCCCAATTGCAGGTGCCTGTTGGGGGACATCATGATTACTCAGTTTTCGTCCCCCATAGTTGATGTCTAGCATCCTTCACTCTCTGCTTTTCATTCATGGATGTGATGTGAACAGCTGACTCAAGCTCCTGTCACTTTGCCTTCTACATTATAATCATGGTATCAAGTAAAAAACAAAGATTCTCCAACTTGCTTGTGTAGGTGTTTCATCACAGCAACAAAAAGTTAAGGGCACAACCTTCTAAGCCTGAAAGTAATGCTTTCACTGATGTAATTCTTTGCAAAATGGAGTCCTGCTCTCCAGTCTTGATGGAGAGGGAAATTAGATTCTGCATCACCATGATAACCTCACTAACCTCTGAACTAAGAAGAGATAGGAACAAGGTTAATTACAAACACTGAGTTGTTTCCACCATTTTTACTAATTTCTCATTTCAAATGAAGTCATTTTTATATGTAAACATTTTCCTTTCAGTTTAAAAGAATAGACTTTAAAAGGCACAGGTAGCCTTTAGAAGTCATTTATGTATTCCCCTCTTTCCCGTGCCCTCCGTTTCCTGAGGCAGAGCCTTTAGCAGCACACAGTTCTTTATTGGTTCATGAATCTTTCTCATTCTCCAACCTGTCTGTTTAATCAGAAGGCATTTATGGGGCTGGAGAAATGTCTCATTGGTTAAGAGAACTCACTCTTTGTTCTTTTAGAGGTTCTAGGTTCAATTTCCAGTACCCACATGGTGGCCTCTGACAATAATCTGTAACTGCAATTCCAGAGGCTCTGACTCCCCCTTGTGGCTTCTATAGGCACCAGTCAAACCCGTCATGCCCAGATGTGCATGCAGCCAAAACAGACATAGACATAAAAATTAAAAAATAAGGAAGGCACTAGCAACAACTCCATTTCTCTACTAGAATGCCACCCACAGTGGTTGAAGCTGATGGGTCACTAATGGGTTTACATTAAGTGCATTTTGGACCACGTGTTAAGGAGCCCTCAAAGATGACTGGTTGCTTTGAGTTCTCCAACCTCACCCTCTCACACAGTTTCAGAAAATCTACTTCTGAGCAGGCTGCCCTGAGAGACGCAGCATATGTGGACTCTGGGCCTCTTTAAGCAGGGCAGATTTTGTTCATGGAAGTCACTATGTATAAAGACGTACTAAAGCTTGAACACAGTATGTGTGTGAATAAACTCACACATACTCAGGAACCACCCTGTTGATATTTGTCCCTGGTTCCCTGCCAATGAACCAGTCAGGGACCCCAGCTGGAAACCTCATAGGTAAGGAGCTGTGGAGACAGTACTGGTTTATGTAGAAGTCAAGTAAAATAGCTGTTTCCATCACTGTTTAAGAGGTCCTGACTGTAGTTGAGGAGATGAAGACTGGCTTTCCAAAGACTGAGAGAGTATAGATTCATCATCTTAAAATTTCCATGGCTCTTAAATAATTAGGAAAAAAGTTCATCTGAAAAAGAAATTCAAGGTCATATGAAATATTGTCATCTGCTTCACTTATTTATTATTTAAAATTAATCATTTTTTTAAAAGGGACCAAGATTTGTAAACCATGTTCTAGGATTTGCTCATAACACCTTGCTCCTTTTATTTTAAGATTTTCATCAGAGCACAGGTCCTTCTGTCAAATCTCTCTCAAGATCACAGGTCTAAATCTCAATGGTCCTGCAATTACGTATGTTGTATGTAAACTGAACATGCATGGGTGGCAGCAGTGTCTCACAGATCACCATGCATCTGTATTCACCCCATTTCTCTCTTCTGTTCTTGCCAAAAAATCCAGAGTATCAACAACCCCAGGATCTGAAGAGAGAACCTCATTTGAGAAGCTGTACTAAGGATTCCAGACCAGTTGAAGCAAGGTTGTAGCTGAACTTTTGTCTCACACTTGCAAGGAAAACTCAGAGATCAATATGAGGATCTCCTGGTTGGAAAGGTATAAAGAGCCAGAAAAAGGTAAGAGACCCCTGATGTGAAGCAAGTTATATAAATATCTTTTATATTTGAAAGAAACCCAGCAAACATAAAATCTATGTTTCCTGAAGCAGCCTATAAAATCCCATGGTGAATGTCTGAGATCTTTGGGGAAGAGTACATACAGCCCTACTACCTTATGATAGCACCAGAAAACCCAAGAATACAGGTGTGTGTGTGTGTGTGTGTGTGTGTGTGTGTTTGTGTGTGTGTGTGCGTGTGCATGTTTGCACAATTTGCATAGGTCACTCTATTTTGCTCTCCCTCAGCCTGTAATTAAAAAAAAAGGAAGTCTTTTCAGGAATAGATCTTTATCATCAGTTTGTGGACTAAAACTAATAGCCAGAGTTATTTCAGGTTTCCTTGAGAACTCTCTGGACAACAACTCATTTGGATGCAATCCATTTCTGTCACTGCAGGTTTCACTTCGTGGTGAAAGATGTCTAGTTCAAGTTTTGTATCCCTTGTTATTCACTGATTCCATTTTCATTTCTTTCATATATGTATATATGTCAGGAAGTGACCACTGAAGTAGGTTTTCACATGATCCCTCAAATGGTTTTTAGTGTTAGCTGTCCCTTCCTGTATTTTCTCCATTATTCCTCTCCTCCCTCTTATATCTCATTGAACATGGAGAAATTGAACTGGTACCTAACTAGAGTCTTCACCCCTACTAAATAGTGTTCAAGGTACTGAAATATTATCTGCATTTTACCAGAGGAGAAAGGTGACCACAAACCCAGCCATAAATTTTATGATCTAGAATGATTATGGGAATAACCATCTACTATCTCATTTTATTTAAGACCCACTTTATGAAAAGACACTTATGCCTGACACTGGTGGCCAAGAACCTGAGACTAGATAGAGTGGCCATTAACTTAGAGGAACCCAGATACTATTGTTTTGCTAAATGAACAAAGCAAAGAAATGACTCCTAACGACATTTTCTTATAAACACAGGTCAGTGTCCTGCTCAGCTATCATCAGGAAGCTTCTTCCTGCCATAGATAACAACAAATACAGAGACTCAGAAGTGGACAAGGTGCAGAGAGTTAAAGACCTGGAACATTTAGTTGTAAATGGAATGTCTTCATCAAACTTTTCCTTGAGGGTTCAGGAACTCTCTGGAAACAGGGGGGGGGGGTAAAAGCCAAAGGGATGGCTGACATCAAGGAAATAGTATCTTCCATCCGTATGATGGAACTGATGCACATAGGAACTAATAGAGTTTTGGCAGCATGCACAGGTCCAACATAGCTCTAAGTTAGATGATATGCAGTGTTGAGAAGGGAAAAATGGTCATGAGCTCCCACCTCTAAGTAAAAAATTATTGCCAAGTGGCAACCACTTGCAAAGTAAAAATTAATTTTCTTCAGTGGACTCTCACTGTGGTTACAAACCACACTTAATAGCAGGCCCCGTATGCAGCTTTAGATGACCAACAGAAATTGAAGTAAATGGCATTTTGTAGATTTCTTTGGCCCATATTGCTTTGTTTTGGCATTCATTACACTTCTGATGTTTGCTTATATATTATGGTTTCAAAATTTGTGTTTTATGGTGCCTCTCTCTGTGTGTATGTTTCTTTCTTGACTTGTCTTTCTTTTAAAAATTAGATTTTTTTGTTTTAATTTACCATTTTTTTTTCTAAAGAGAAAGTAGGCATGGATTTGAATGGGTAAGAGGATGTAGGGGAACTGAGAGGAGATTGTAAAGGAAACCATGATCAGATTAGTGAATTAAAATTTTTATTTTCAATTAAAAGAAGTTATTTTAATTTACTTTTAAATTACTTTGTTGTCAATTACACTTTTTGTGCATGCATGTGTTTGCAGGTGAATATGTGCAGTAAGAGGACAATTTGGACTTGAGTCTTTCTTTTTGTCATGGGAATCAAAGTCAGGTCTGAAGTCAATGCTTGTGGCAAGTGTCCGTGGCCTCTGAGACATCTTGCTTCACATCAAATTTCTTTCTTAATAAATATTCATTGTATGTAAATATCATAAAAACAATGTCTTTCAAGTATATAATATTTTTTAGAGTTCTTTTTTTTCAAGTATATCATATTTTGACCACATCAACTAACCTTCCTCATTTCCCCTTCCCTTTCCTACTCTTATGCAATTTACTGTAATCTCAATATTTTTACCATATACATATACATATATAGATATATACATACACACATATACACTTGTAAACACATATCCACATACAAAATATACACATATACAATCATACATACATAAAGAAATACATATATGCAAACAACACATAACATATTTAGGATCCACAAAGTAAAGCAAATGTGATATTTGTTTCCCTTATTCTGGGGCCACATCTCGCTAAGGAAGATCCCTTAATCTATTTTCCAAATGTGGAGATGATAGAACCTCCCTCCTTTTTAATGCTGTCTAATTTTTTGTCACAAATGCTGCCTTCTTTATATCTCACTTCATTTAGTAGAATTTAATGTTTTTAAATGAGAGTATGTAGTGTTCCTATAAACAATATGATAAGTAAGCCCATCAATATTCTCACTAAGAAACTTACTGAGAATCTATTTTGGTGATATAGTAGGAACAAGTGTGTTACAGACTTCATAAAATTGTTGGAGATCTCCAAATACCTTAAAGCTGTTTGCTTAGGAGTCACTGTGTCCAAACTTGCATGATGTTGCTGTGCCTCAAAACAGCTATGGCAGTTGTTTCCTCAGGGAAATCTTGAAGTGTCATGGGCTTTGCTAAATTTAGGGTTTTTCTTCACTGTGACAAAGTGTCAGAAGAAGACAACTTAAAGAACAATGACCTTTTCAGCACACAGTTCCTGTTTCAGACCAAGGTGTGTTGACATCATTTCTGTAGACCAAAATAAAGTTGAATATTATGGAGGAAGGGCCTGACTGAAACACAATTAATAAAAACTCACAGATACATATTCTGAAGACCAAACAAAGCAAAGCAGTCAGCCACTGGCTCTTATCTCAACCTCAGTCTGAAAATGGTGATCCTGCCTCCAGGAATCTCAGAATGAGACTGAGGCTGAGAGATGCCCCGTCCTATTTTATAGTCCTTTCTAGTTTTGGGATCAATGGGATGGACCACTACTGCCTGGTTTCTATGGCAAGCTAGTGTGGCTACTGGGATTAAAGGTATGTGTCATTTTGGCTACTGGAATTAAAGGTATATGTCATTGCTGTCTGGTCTGTAGGACTGGTCAGTGTTGTTTTACTTTTCTGATGTTCAGGTAAGCTTTATTTATTAAAATATAAAAGAAATGTCACTACATTTTCTCTTTCTGTCTAAAATAAAAAAAAGCATAATGGGAAATGCTATCAGCTGAATGACATTTTATGAACTAGGGAGAATCATTTGAAGTCTCTTCCTGGAGACTTAAAAGAATAGTGTAGGAAAATTTGTTGTTTACTGTGGCAAACATAAAAATTATTTATATGAAAATGAAAAGTTTGAGTTTCAATAGACATTTATTCAAAGAAAGGTATCATAGAGATGATAGTTCATCAAACTGCATGGCCTTTTAATCTGAACTAACCTATAAAACTAAAAAATGCTTTTTTTTTGATAAGATATAATCTTTCAAAAGAGAATTTTCCAAAAATTAGGGTTGGAGAAGGGTTTTGTTTCTGTCCTTTCAGGAAATTATAGGTATCCAGCTAAGGAATCTGAATACTACTGGACAAATAAGACATCTGAAGAAAAAGGACAAATCATCCAGAAAATCATGTGTCAAGAGAAAGAATAAATTGGCATATTGGTATATCACATTTCCAACAGGTGAACCATAAGCACGCTTAACAGTGACCATAAGAAGGGCCCCACAAGGATGACTCTCCAGGACTATGATAACACCACTAAGCTGAAAACACCACCTAAGAATCAGCTTTGGACTACAAATTTTTCTGAATAATTTTGAGGTGTCTAGCTGTAATTATCCAATCTAACAAACTTCTCTAGCTGGGACTTGAGACAAGCCCTGCATTTTCCCATTAGGCATATGCTGGGTAAAAAATGATACAGCTGCTTCTCCTAAGACTTGACAATCCAAAGTTTTCTTTTCAGGATCCCCTAAAGATATCATTGACCCCAATAACAGGAATTAAATTTAAGAATATGATACCAACATTTCTAAGGGGGTGGCGGTGGTGGATTTTGTGGTTCAAGGGATTATGGATATTTGTCATTGTTAAGGGGGTTAGTTACAAGTTATTATTGGTTACAGTCAAGAAAAAAGATAAACAAAGGAAATTGGATTCAAGATTTTTGTTTTAAAAAGAAAAAGGGGAATATACATATCATAGAATAAACACATAGGTTATTGAATCTAGTTTTAAAAAGCAACTTCTAGTTTTAAATATTTTTAAACATATTTTGTACATAATATATGAATCTTATGTATTGAGATAAATTTTGTTAGAACATACTGTACATACATCTCTATTCTTGTTCAAGCTATTGTACCTGTATATCACATTTAACAATATAATGCAAATTTCTAGTCTTTGAAAATTACTATTAACTACTGTTTAGGATAATAAGGAAATGCAGCTCTGTAGACAATCACCTATTATAATTGAGCTTGTAGTCACATTAGGAATGTTTTCATGTTCACACAAAAATATATTTTAGATAGATAGGTCTCTGTCTCATCTCCATCTATTGCTGGATGAAAGTTTTATGGTGATATTCAAGATATTCATCAGTGTGACTATGGGACAAGTTCAGGGACCCTCTCCTCTACTGCCCAAGGACTTAGCTGGGGACATTCCCGTGGAAACTTGGGAACCCCTTTACAGCCAAGTCTCTTGCCAATCCTAAAATGACTCCCTTAATTAAGATATCTTCTTCCCTGTTCCCATATTTGTCCTTCCTCCATCTCAACCATCCCACTCCCCCAAGCTCACCCCAATCCTCCCCTTCTCCCTTCTCTCTCCCCCTCTCCCCTTCCCCCCACCCCACCCCACCTCCATGCTCCCAACTTTTGCCTGGTGATCTTGTCTGCTTCCAATTTCCAGGAAGAACTATATATGTTTTTCTTTGGGTTCACCTTATTATTTAGCTTCTCTAGGATTGTGAACTACAGGCTCAATGTCCTTTGTTTATGGCTAGAATCCACTAATGAGTGAGTACATTCCATATTTGTATTTTTGGGTCTGAGTTATTTCACTCAGGATAGTGTTTTCTATTTCCATCCATTTGCATGTGAAAATCAAGATGTCACTGTTTTTTTTAATCACTGAGTAGTACTCTAATGTGTATATGTGCCACACTTTCTTTATCCATTTCACTCAACAAAGAACAGAAAGGAATTTGGAGAAAACTATGCCCAAATTTCCAAAGTGATTGTTAATAAATGTTTGTCTTCATTTCAAAGAGGTTGATTATAAATGGTTAATGGTTACAGTCAATCTCTTTCTAGAAACAAAAAAGAGGTATATGACATAAAAATGAATATTTTACATTTTTTTGAGTTTTGGTCTATTGATACAAATTTAATGTCAATTTTGTTACACTATATGTATATGTGTGTGTATTTCTACACTTTTTAAGGTATTATATTTATGCAGCTCATTTAAAATGTATGTATAATTAAAACACAGATTAAAAGATAGTCAATATAATAATCAAGCTTTCATTCATGTTAGTTAGGTTTTCTAGAAATACAGAGATATATTTCAGTTAGATATGTAATTTTCAACATATCAAAGACCTATAGAATATGACATTTAAAAGGTTTTATGAACTTAGACTTTTCTTAGTGAGGCATGTCTGCTTCTAGCAGTACCAAATACTTCAGAGAGGTTTATGGGCATTGAGAAAACTCATTGTAATATTTGCCTTCAATGTGGCAAGGCTAGCAATTTGGGCAAGAAAATGTTCTTGTCTGAACTGCTTGATGGCATTCTGTATTAACTGGACATGCACAACCCACAGAAGGGTGACAGCTAAACTTTCCAAAAGATGGAATTGTCATTCAGGTTACTGCTGCACAGTAGAAACTGCCAGATACTCATCAGGACACAAAAGCAAGCAACTGATAAACTTTGCCAGTACAAAAATTTGAGATCTTCAAATTTCCTGTTTCACTGAAATGCCTGCCAGTTATTATGGGCTAATAGGCTTAGCAAGGATGGCCCAACATTACAAAAGAACTTTGAGTGACTGTTCAGGCAGCGAGATTACTCTGTTATTTCTAGAACTTTGGAAGTTTCTTGCAATGTACTTGATGATTACCTAGGCAATATTATGCTCTTTTGGGATCTTTGATAGAGTTAAAAATTATATAGTTATAATTATAGTTTTCCTTAGTTATTAATCAGATAAAAAACTTTTGACTCACCAAAATAGGATAGATGATAGATAATTTTCCAAATGTGGATGGATTAAATATTGTAACCAAAATTCTTGCTTGATAACTGTTTTGCATATGTAATTATACTATGTTAAAGTTATAACACTCCTTTTTAATTAGATAGAAAAGGGGAGATAATGTGGGATATCCTGTGTATGTGTTACTTCTATTGGTTGATGACTAAAGCTGTTTCAGCCAAAGGTTGAGCAGAGTAAAGCTAGCCTGAAAATATGAACAGAGATAGAGAAGATGGAGCTGGAGAGACCCCCATGTAGCCATCAAATAAGAAAGATGCCAGAACATTACCGGTAAACTACAGCCTTGTGGTGATACATAGATTAATAGAAATTGGTTAATTTAAGGTATAATAGCTAGCTAGGAATATGCCTGAACCATTGGCCAAAGAGTGCTATAATTAATACAGTTTTTGTGTAATAGTTTCTGGGTGGCCAGGAAATAAAACTGTAGTCTCCAATTACAATCTCCCATGTAAAATGGTGGTAGGGAGTGTAGAAGAGAGGGATTGGGGGATGGAAATATGAGGGATCAGGATGACTGAGTTAGGGACTGGGAGGCAGAGTTGTAAAAGAAATATTTTGATAGAAGGGGTCATTATGGGGAAAGGTAGAAACATGGTGCCAGCAAAACTCCCAAGAATCCACAGGGATTACCCCAGCCAAGACTTCTAGCAAGGGTAGAGAGGGTGCTTGATATGGCTTTCTCCTGTAATCAGATTGTTGACTACCCTAACTGTTATCATTGGACCTTCATCCAGGAACTGATAAAAGCAGATGGAGTGATCCACAGTCTAGCACTAAAAGGTGGGAAGAGGCATTATATGAGCAAAGGGGAGTCAACATCATGAGGGGAAAGCCCACAAAGTCAGCTGACTGTTGACAAGAGCTCTTTGCAGCTAATGGACTCCAAACTCTCTGCTAGGGAGCCTCCATGGAACTGACCTAAACTATCTGCTTGTGGTGATAGATGTGTAGTTTGGTCTGTTTGTGGCCCCTAACAATGGAACCAAGATCTCTTCCTGATTCATGACATGGATTTTGGTACCTATTCCTTATGGTGGGATGACTTCCTCAGCCTTGATGCAGCAGGGAGTAATTTGGACCTGCCTTAACTTGGAATACTATGTTTTGTTAACTCGTATCAGGGACCTTATCCTTTCTGGGGAGTATACAGAGAGCTGTATAAAGGAGTTGGATAACGGAGCAAATGAGAAGATAGAGGGGAAAGTAAATTAAAAATTTATACAAAGAGTTGCTTTGGAGATAGGAGATAATAAAAAATTATCATCAATTCTCAATTATTTTTCTGGCTTCCCTCTTTTCTTCCTTCCATCCTTCTTTTCTTTGATTGCACATTTTCTTACTCAATGTTTCCTAATTTGTTGTGACAATTTTTAACACATCATTTTCCTAGGACTGTCAATCTGAAATAGTTTTCCTAATGTTTATGCAAAAGTTACTTGAATTAAATATTTCTTGGATTTTAACCAAAGTTTCTATTAGAGCTCCTAGTATAATTCTGTTAGAGTTGTAAGCCAATCTTTCAGTGATTTCTCATGCTATTTGTGATATTATATTTGTCTATTAATTGACGTCAGCCACTTTCATACATGCTTCTCTGGCATTTGTTTTTGTATTTGATGACTGCTTTGCATTGGCCCTTCCAACCCAGACCATATGCTCAGATTTTATAAACCAGACTTTTTCAGTGTGAACTGAGCTGCATCAGACAGGCAGAGGGAGCAAGATGAAGTCACAGACCCAGGTTTTTCTGTTATTGCTGCTCCTGGTATCTGGTAAGAAATTTCAAAATATTATAATATTTTAAGAGTCATATATATATATGAAATTTACAAAGTGTTCTAGGGTGTAATATATTTTATGTAAATAATACTTTGACAATATGTAATTGCAAAAACATTAAATGACAAATTTCATGTATATTAAATTCTGTGATTTTTTTTTATTATACATGATCAAAGGTTTTCCTGATTTCAGGTGCCTGTGCAGATATTGTGATGACCCAGTCTCCGTCTACCCTGGATGTGTCAGCAGGAGAGAAGGTCACTATAAGTTGCAGGTCCAGTCAGAGTCTTTTACACAGTGCATTAAATAAGAATCTCTTGAACTGGTATCAGCAGAAACCAGGGCAATCTCCTAAACTGCTGATCTACTGGGCATCCACTCGGGACACTGGGATTCCTGATCGCTTCATGGGCAGTGGGTCTGGAACAGATTTCACTCTCACCATCAACAGTGTCCAGGCTGAAGAAGTGGCAGATTATTACTGTCAGCAGTGGAATAGCATTCCTCCCACAGTGCTTCAGCCTCCAACAAAAACCTCTTCTGAGAGTCTCACCAGCTGCCTTCACCACATACTGCCTTGAACCTACATGCTTCCCCTTTTGCCTGATAGCAGGTGTGAATGAAACGGTGAAAAAGTTTACGAGGCTCAACAAAATATAATGGGTTTAATGTCTTTCATGATTTTTGGTATGGAAATACTTTAATACATAGAAGAACTTGGAATTATTTTTCTGTTCCTTCTGTAACACACTACCATGAACTGTTTCTTGAAAATGAGGGATTTATCTTCACAGTTCTAGAGTTGTGGTGTCCAATATAAAATTCTATGGGTTGACGTGATGATGATGGCAAACTGCATTTTGGTTTTGAAGCTCTTGGAAAGACTGTTTTCTGCCTTTTTTTTTTAATATATATTCTGGAGTGCTTTCTTACTTCTTTACTGGTGCCCACTTCTGTTTTTTCCTTTTCTCTCCATAATTTTTTTTAACTTTCTAAAAATTTTATTTAATTAAATACTTTCATCTGTATGTATGCATGTTCATGTTTCTAAGTGCATATGTGGCATGTTGGTCAGAGGACACTTGAACTTGATTGTCACTTTGTCATTTGAGGTTTGAGGATGGATTCCTTAAGGGAATCTTTACTAAGGTTGGACAAAAGTACTGGGAGGTTGAGGAAATGAATGTCTGCAAAAATATTGGAGCCCATCTGGTATGGAATGTGTATGTCATCTTTCTCATTGAAGAGGTTGCTTAGAAGGCCATGGAGTTAAATAACCTTGGTTTAATGGGAAGCTGATCCACATACAGCTTTCTCAGGATGAATGACTTCAGAAAAGTCCACTGCTTCCATTATGAATGGGAGAGTGCACAAGAAAGGCTTCTGCAACTTTATGTATCTGGAACATCTCAAGAGGGCTGTTAGGAAATCTGTGTGGGTGTCATGCAAAACAAACAAACAAACAAAAAAACAAAACATAGACCTATGTCCCTGTCCCTGGAGTTGCATTACTGATCCTGAAACCAGGGGCTTGTTGACAGTAGAAGGGATGGATCATGAGGGAGTAACAGACCTGATAACAACCAAGATCCCACTCAACTGAAAAATGGATAATGAAAATGTGGTACATTTATACTATGGTGTACTACTCAGTAGTAAAAAAATGACATCTTAAAATTTGTAGACAAATGAATGAAACTAGAAAAAAATTATACTGAGTGAGGTAACCCAGACACAGAAAGAAAAACACAGTGTGTACTCACTCGTAATTGGATATTAGACATAAAGCAAAGAATAACCAGCCTACAGTTCACAACTCCAGAGAAGAAAAAAAAGAGGAACCCTAAGAGAGATGTACATGGATTCCCCCTAGGAAGGGGAAGTAGACAAGGTCTCCCTAGTAAACTGGCAGAGAATGGGGGAGGAGGGAGGGTATTAATGTCTTAGGGAGGGGAGAAGGGGAGTGGAGAGGAGAACACGGGGGATCTGTCAGATTGAGTGGGTAAAGGACAGAGAGGGAGAGCAAGAAAAGAGATACTTTGAAAGAGGGAACCATTGTGGGGTTACTGTGAAACTTGGCAGTCTGCAAACAGCCGTGAAACCACGAGGATGTTCCCAGATAAGAGGCGAACAATAGTAGAGATAGTACCTAAACTGCAACGGCCCTGTAATCAGATTGATGACTTAGTTGTCATGCATAGAAAATCCACCAAGTTACTGATCAAAGCAGATACAGAGATCCACAAATAAGCACTGGGCCAAACTCCTGGAGTCCAGTTATAAAGAGGAGCAATATTTATGAGCAATACCATGATGGGGATATGCACAGAAACAGGTAACTTGAGCTTGTGTGAGCTCACTAACCCTGGACTGATAGCTAGGGAACCAGCATAAGACCAAACCAGGCCCTCTGAATATGGGTGACATTTGTGTGCCATGGGCTGTTTGTGAGGCCACTAGGAGACAAACAACTGTTTATCCCTAGTGCATGAACTGGCTCTTTGGGGCCCATTCCCTAAGGAGGTATAACTTGGTCAGCATAGATACAGAAGCGAGGCCCTTCATTCTGCCTCTGGTGATGGGACAGACTTTGTTGACTCCCTATGGGAGATCTCACCCTCTCTGCGGAGTGGATGGGGAAGTTGGTGGGAAGAAGTTGGGAGGAGAAGTAGGAAGGTAAGGAGGGAGATCTGGGATTGGTATGTAAAAGAAGATTGTTTTAAAAATTAAAAAATATGATGCACATAGAAAAATAGTGTTTCAATTATGAGAACACATGGAAAATGTTGCTATCATGAGAGGAATAGATGAACAATGGCTATCAAAAAAGGAGACTATTATGCCCAACATTATAAGCCAGAAAATGAAACACAGTTGAGGAGTAGGAAACATTACGCACCTCATCCAAATACTGGATTTCTACGTTTATTTATTTTTTT
>NW_026068334.1:190824-192631 GCF_014885135.2 Alexandromys fortis
CTTCATCAGGCGATGAAAGGAGACAGAGACAGAGACCCACAATGGAGCACCGGACTGAAATCTCAAGGTCCAAATCAGGAGCAGAAGGAGAGAGAGCACAAGCAAGGAACTCAGGACCGCGAGGGGTGCACCCATACACTGAGACAATGGGGATGTTCTATCGGGAACTCACCAAGGCCAGCTGGCCTGGGTCTGAAAAAGCCTGGGTTAAAACTGGATTTCTACGTTTATAAATTGCACTTTTTCTATGTGTTACATCTGTCTGTCTATCCAGAAGTAGTACTTTTACCCTCAAGGACAAATACTCTTGCTCCCTTTCCTTAGTTACATTCCCCTTCTCCCTCTTATACATTGTGGTAGGAACCTTATGATAGGACTGTTCTTCCACAGATGATAACTAAGACTTGTACTTGGAACTTTATGATAGGATTGTTCAGTTTAATGCAAATTATGTGATGCCCCAGCCACTGTCCATATCCATTATATCTCCCCTCACTCTGGAATGAATAGAGCTGTCTCACTGAAGTTTTTTTTTTTTTCCAGAAGGCTATTTTGATCACATTCACAGGTCCTCCAAACTCTCTGCTGTTGCTTCTGCCCCTTGTTCCTCACAAACTGGTGGCCAAGTAACAGCAAGGAAACAGGGGAGCCATAGATAGAATGGACATGGAAGTTCAGATCTGTTGTGGTGCAGAGGATAATTTAAGCACAGTTCTTTAGATTTAAATTGAAAACCACCAGAGACATTTTTGAGTTAAACTGCATGAGAAATGAATGGTTACCATGACATATAAAATATGACCCATGAATTATACATACATATATAATATATCATTCAAATATCCCATCAACCTTCTAAAAATAAAACATTTTAAGCCAAAATGTAAGTCTTAAAAAGAATTTGAGAATTTAAATGAAACTGAACCAGTACAGAGAGAAATTAAAGGCCATACATTGTTAATTGGAGCCCATTCAGAAGCCTCTTAAATTACCATTGATTTATTAAAGAAGTCCATAAGGAGAAAAACAAACAAGACCTACAATCAAATCAAAAGGACAATACAGCTTCCCTGCATCTTTGAGAAGCAACTATGTGATGTTGAAAGGAATGTTTATGACATTGAATGCCTGCAATAAAAAACAGAAAGACATCAAATAAATGACCAAATTCAAATATATGTTAAATAAACTTCTAATGATGAGCCTTAAAGTCTAAGAAAATGATCAAATCAAGGTCAGAGTCAGTCAATAGTAAGCACTAATAAATATTATTGCATAAATTAATGAAATGTAGATTAAAATAGCAATACATAAAATTATTCAAAGAGCTTTTTCTTTGAATAAATAAATAGACAGCAGAAGGCAAACTAACCTGGAAATAAAGAAAGACATGTAAATTAATAAAATTAGAGAGAGAAGAGAGAAATTTGCAACATATTAAAATGAAATAGAGAAGATCGTTAAGGTGTACTTATTAATCTTATACTTCCCCCCAAACTGGAAAATATAGAAGAAATATAGAAGAAGATATGTTTCTACACATAATTGTCAGGAAATTAAATCAAAAGACTATAGAAAAACTTCAACATGACCATAGCAAACAAAACTATACAAGTTGCAATAAAATGACTCTTAAGAGCACTCAAGACAGAACTAGGGAACAAAAAGAAAGCTAGCTCATCAGATCACTATAAAAAAAGGTGAAATTTGAAACAGATATTCTTTTTTTATTGATTTTTATTGAGCTCTACGTTTTTCTCTGCTGCCCTCTCTGCCCCTCCCCTTCAACCCTTTCCAAAGGTCCCCA
>NW_026068334.1:197888-208146 GCF_014885135.2 Alexandromys fortis
CAGGAAATTCGGGATCAACCTACCCCTGGACCCAGCAATACCACTCTTGGGAATATACCCAAGAGATGCCCTATCATATGACAAAAGCATTTGTTCAACTATGTTCATAGCAGCATTATTTGTAATAGCCAGAACCTGGAAACATCCTAGATGCCCTTCAATGGAAGAATGGATGAAGTTTTTGGTTTTTCTATATGAAGTTGAGTACCATTTTTCCTAGGTCTGTGAAGAATTTGGTTGGGATTTTGACAGGCATTGAATTGAATTTGTAGATTTCTTTTGGTAACATTGGCATTTTTACTATGTTAATTCTAACTACACAGGAGCATTGCAGATCTTTCCACTTTATGGTGTCTTCTTAAATTTCTTTCTTCTGAGATTTAAAGTTCTTGTCACACAAATCATCCACTTGGAGTTACTCCAAGATATTTTATGCTATTTGTGTCTATTGTGAAGGGTGATGTTTCTCTGAATTCTTTCTCAGCCCATTTATCATCTGTGTACAGGAGGGCTACTAATTTTTTTGAGTTAATCTTGTATCCGGTTACAATACTGAAAGTGTTTATGCATTGTAGAAGTTCCTTGGTAGAATTTTTGGGATCACTTACGTAAACTATCATATCATTATCAAATAGTGAGGGTTTGACTTCTTTCTGTTTTGTATCCCTTTAATCTCTTTTTGATGTGTAATTGTTCTACTTGGGACTTCTAGAACTATATTAAATGGCTATGGAGAGAATGGACAATCTTGTCTTGTTCCTAATTTCAGTAGAATTGCTAGGAGTGTCTCTCCATTTAGTTTGTTGTTGGCTTGCTGTGTATTGCCTTTATTATGTTTAGGTATGTTTCTTGTATCTGTGCTCTCTCCAAGACCTTTATAATGAAGAGATGTTATATTTTTCCAAAGCTTTTTCTAGCATCTACTGAAATGATCATGTGGTTTTTATTTTTCAGTTTGTTTATATGGTGTTTCACACTGACAGATTTTCATGTGTTGAACTATCCCTGCATCTCTGGGATGAAACCAACTTGATCATGGTGGATGATCGTTCTGCTGCGTTCTTGGGTTTGATTTGCCTGCATTTTATTTAGTATTTTTGAATCCATGTTCATGAGTGAGATTGGTCTGTAATTCTCTTTCTTAGCAATGTCTTTCTGAGGTTTGAGTATCAGGGTAATTGTAGCCTAATAAAAAGAATTTGTCAATGTTCCTTTTTTTCTATTGTGTGGAATAATTTGAGGAGTATTGGTATTAGTTCATCTTTGAAAATCTTGTAGAATTTTGAGCTGAAACTATCTAATCATGGGTTTTTTTTTTGGGAGGGACTTTTGATGATTTTTTATTTCATCAGTAATTAGAGGTCTGTTTAATTTGCTTCTCTGATTTTGATTTAATTTTGGTGAGTGATATTTATCCAGAAAGTTGTCCATTTCCTTTAAGTTTTTAAATTTTGTGGAGTAAGGTTTTTGAAATATGAAGTGATGATTCTCTGTATTTCCTCCGTGTCTAAAAGAGATATTCTTAAACATCAAAATGCTATGTTAGAACACAAGATGAATGACAAAGATAATCAGAACCTTCAGTCTATAGAATTCCATATAGACCAGTCATATGCTAAATCAAAGATTGCAAGGCTTGACTAAGAACTAGCAGCAGAAGAAAAAGAGATAAAGGACATTTTGCAATCTGTGGAGAAGGTTTTGAAGGAGAGAATGTTAAGAGTCTAGGCAGAGCCCCAGGATCAGGGAGGAAACTTCTGCCAAAAGACTGAAGAAAAAAATTTTACACCTAAATAGTGGAAATGTAAACTCTTTCCCTGGAACACTGCATGCCAAACTCCTCCGTGTCTAAAAGAGATATTCTTAAACATCAAAATGCTATGTTAGAACACAAGATGAATGACAAAGATAATCAGAACCTTCAGTCTATAGAATTCCATATAGACCAGTCATATGCTAAATCAAAGATTGCAAGGCTTGACTAAGAACTAGCAGCAGAAGAAAAAGAGATAAAGGACATTTTGCAATCTGTGGAGAAGGTTTTGAAGGAGAGAATGTTAAGAGTCTAGGCAGAGCCCCAGGATCAGGGAGGAAACTTCTGCCAAAAGACTGAAGAAAGAAATTTTACACCTAAATAGTGGAAATGTAAACTCTTTCCCTGGAACACTGCATGCCAAACTATACCACAAACAAGCCTTTACTGATTCTCATATTTCAGCGGTTCTATGAGAAAATTACAGATTGAGAAATGAGCTGTACAGATTGATCTCAGAGGGAAATTAACCGAGGGTGGAATCTGAGGCGTCAATACATCATTTGAAAACTCCATGGAAAGGGTCATGGACGACACTATTGCACACATTGCACCCTGCAAAGCGTCAGATCAGAGATTCGTAGAGAAATTTCTTTGTCAAAATGCCTTATTAAATTCATTTTCCAAAATAGAGAAACTGAATTGCAGTTGATGAGGATGACTGGCCAGGCCTTTTCCCCTGGGTTATAGAGAACACCATGTAATTATATAATACAGTGGGAGAAAAATACTATATCTTATATGAACACAATAATACTACATTATTATTAGACATTAGAAAAGAATTTTGTAGTGATATTGTTTGTGTTTTAACAAATAAAGTTTGATTGAAGATCAGACTGCAGAGCTAAATCCCTAGAGGACAGGCAGTGGTGTCACACACCTTTAATCCCAGCACTAGGAATATAGATGTATTTCTGTTAGTGCAAGGCCACCCTGGGCTACATGAAATTGATCCAGTCTAAAACATAAACAGAGCTCACACAAAGGTAATCCCAGCATTTGAGATAAAAAACCTTCAATCATAGAACTAGGGAGGAAGACACAGCAATGATATGACTGCATAGAGAGAGGAATATAAGGAAGAAGAATACTGGAGCTTAATGTAGTCTGAGAAGCAGTGCAGTCTCAGGCAGTCAGTCTGTGGATGCAGTCTGAGGAGGCAGTCTGAGGACAGGATAGCCCCTTTGGTCTGAACATTGCTAGATGTGAAATCTCTCTAGTAGATAGCTACTCTACTTCTCTGATCCTTCAGTTTTCATGCTCTAATAGCTGTTTCTAAACTTTTATTAATAATACTAATTAGAATTTATGCTATAGCTTTTATGTTCCTGTTATATAGCCTCTCTAGATAGCCCTGGCTGTCCCGGAAATGACTACATATATTAGTCTAACCTTAAACCCATAGGGATCTTCCCATTTTTCTACCATGTTCTAGGATTAAAGGTATATACTTTTACACTCATATTAAAATGACATTATGAATATCAGTGTTTGTATCATTAAATATCTGAATGTGTATTATGTATATATGACATTGAACTCTTCCTAATTTTACATGTCTTTTGGGACATTATGATGTTCCAGTCTCCATCCTTTGTGACTGTACCAGCAGGAGAGAAGGTTTCCAGCAACTATTAAGTTCAGGCAGAGTCTGTTTGGTAGCAATACCCAGTAGAATCACTTTACCTGTCACCAAGAGAAACCAGGGTAGCCTTCTAAACTTCTAGTCTACTGGACATCCACATGGGCATCTGGAGTTTCTGATCAAATCAAAGGCAGTTGATCTGGGTCAGATTACACTCTCACATCAACAGTGTCCAGGCTGAAGATCTGGCAGGTTACTACTGTATGCAACATCACAGCCCTCCTCCCACAGTTCTTTAATATCCAAAAAACCTTCTTGAGAGTTTTACTGGATGCCTGCACCACAAACAGCCATCAGCATTTCCTACATCTGACTTACAGCCAGTGCACCTGGCACATTAATAAGGAAGCTAGAAACACCCTGCAGCTTGTTAATAAGCACAGTACTTCGAAGATTCACGAAGAACTATGAAGTTAAGTTTTCTGTGTTAATTGCTATTTTTGTTTAACAATTTACCACTGAATATGGATTGAATTAAAGAAATTCATCATTTTGTAGTTCTGGAATCCAGAAGTCTAACACAGGACTCTGGCCCGAGGTAATTTTTTTCTTTTTTTACTATTTATTTATTTATTTATTTATTATTTTTAATTAATTAATTTATTTATTTATTAAAGAATTCTGCATCCTCCCCGCCACCGCCTTCCATTTCCCTCCTCCTCCCCCAATCAACTCCCCCTCCCTCATCAGCCCAAAGAGCATTCTAGAGAAGCTAAATAAGAAGGTGAACCCAAAGAAAAACATATAGTCATCCTCCTGGATATTAACCTTCATCAGTAGATGAAAGGAGACAGAGACAGAGCCCCACATTGGAGCACTGGACTGAAATCCCATGGTCCAAATCAGGAGCAGAAGGAGAGAGAGCATGAGCAAGGAACTCAGGACCGTGAGGGGTGCACCCACACACTGAGACAATGGAGATATTCTATGAAGGTAATTTTTTGCATCTACAATTCTATGCCAAGTATTTAAGATTAATTAGGTTTTATGTGCCTGTGTATTCTACCTTTGTGTATGTCTTGTACTATGTACAAACAGTGCCCACAGAAGCTGGAAGAGGATATTGAGTTCCTTGGAACTGATGTCACAAATAATAGTGAAGTGACATTTGGGTGCCAGGAATTGATCCTGGGTACCAGGAAGAGGAACCAGTGCTCTTAACTGCTGAGACATCACTCCAGTCCTTACATTTCCATGTGGTGGTTCGGGGAGATGCTATACATTTTGTTTTGATTTTCAGCTCTTGGTTGATTCCTCATTCTCAGCATTGTAAAACTTCTCTTTCATTCTATATTCTGGTTTGAATGTTTGCTGTAATATATTGATTGTCTGAAGAGTATTTAGATTCCATTCAAATACAGCCCTCACTTTGAAAATGATCCTCTCATTTGCTTTCTTCTGATTCTTCTCCATTTTCTTTATCCTACTTCAGTCCCTCTTCTCTATTTTTGCCTTTGCTTTGTTCTCTCCTCCCACTTTATCATAAAAACACATATCCATTTCTGTTTAAGTAAATTTTATAGTCTAAACTTAGACTGATGGTGTGGTGTTTGTTTTCTGTAACACCATTTCTGCTTTCTTCCCTTCTTTAATGGGCCACATTCTTCTCTGATCTCTCCCTATCTGCTTTTGAACTGTGGAGACTGAGAAACCTCACTTTCTTTTAATGGTGTATCTAATTTTGTTTCACCATGTTATATCTTCCAGTCTTTATATCTTATAACAATTAATATAATTTAACAATTGTGGAAAATAAAGTATTGTCCCCCAAAGAAACACTGTGATATTTGATTTTATTTATGTATTTATTTAAAAGTATTTGATTATTCATTAAAGAACACAAAGCTTCAGTAGGAACAAAGTCTTATTAACCACAAATAATAGCTACAAACCCAAATATCTCAGAGCTGTTTAGGTAGGAATCATCCTATCTTTGTTAATGTTCTATTGCTGTGAAAACATGTGATGTCCAAGATAACTCACATAGAAAAGTGATGAATTGGGGGTTTGCTAACAGTTTCAGAGAACATTACCTTCATGGCAGGAAGCATGGTGACAGGTAGGCTGAGAACTTATATTATGACCAATAGTCAGATAGAAAGAGATATGGAAGAGAGAACGCATGTTGTTTATTGATTTCTTTATTGTTTAGTATTAAATGACCATTAATTTAGCAATTCATCAATCTTCATGCCTGTACCCTACATGACAAGAAATGGTGTATCAGGGTTCTCTGCTCAGGGTTTTCCAAATTCTAAAGTGTGAGGCTGTCTAGAAGGCTCTGAAAGTGTATGTATGTATGGCATTCATTTCTTCCCAATTGCAGGTGATGACTCAGTCTCCATCCCCTGTGGTTGAGTTCTAGCCTTCTTTACTCTCTGCTTCTCATTTGTCAATATGCTGCGAGCAGCTGCTTCAAGATCTTTCCACTCTGACTTTTGCATTAAAATAGTTGTATGGTTGCAAGCAAGGGATAAAGATTTTTCAACTTGCTTTTATAGGTGCTTTATCACAATAACAAAAAAAGACAAGGACACATTCTTATGAGCCTGGAAGTAATGTCGTCACTGATGTGGTTTTTCCCTAAATGGAGTCTGGCTCTCTAGTCAATATGGAGAAGAAAATTGGATTCTACAACACCATGATAACACTACAGAATCCTAAACTAAGAGGATAAAGGAACAATACAAAATAAAAATGCTGAGTTGTTCTCATGATTTGATTTCCTTTTACAACTAAATTCAAATGAAGTAATTTTCTTGTTTAACAATTTCTTTTCCATCTCAGTTTCAGTGAACAGACTTTACAAGGTACAAGGATCCTTTAGAAGCCATTTGCAAATTCTTGTCTTTCTACTGTCCTCCTCTTCCTGAAATACAGCCTTCAACAATGCACATATCTTTAAACAAAGATGTTCATGGTCCTTCCTCCTTATCTATACTGTCTATTTACTCAGAGGGTGTTTTTGGGACTGGAGAGATGTCTCATTGGTTAAGAGAACTCACAGGCTGCTCTTTCAGAGGATCTAGTTTTAATTCCCAGTACCTACAGGGTGACATCTTAATATAATCTGTAATTCCATTTCCAGAGGCTCTGAATTCCTCTTTTGGGTTCTCTAGGCACCAAGCTAACCTATCATACACAGAAATGAATGCAGCCAAAAAGACACAAATTAAAAAAAGGATTAAGGGAGCACTAGTATCATCTCCATTTCTCTACTAGTATGACGTCCATGACTGTTGAGGCTAATGGGTCACTAATGGGTTTATCTTAACTGTATGTTAGAACAAGGGTTAAGGAGCCCTCAGCCATGACTGGATGCTTTGAATTCTTCAAACTCCTTGTCTAACACATATTCAGAGAATCTCTTCCTGAGCGACCCTTCTGAGAACTTATAGAACATATGGGCCTCTCCTTAAACAGGGCAGATTTTGTTCATGGAAGTTACTCTGTATAAAGACATCCTAAACCTCGAATGAAGCAATAAATTTTCACATATTTAGGAACCACCCTCCTGATATTTATCCCTGATTTACTGCCACAGAAACAGCCAGACATACTATCTGAAAGCCAAGACATACTATCTGTGGAGAATGGACTTGTTTATGTAGAAGCCAAGTAAAATAGCTGTTTCCATTACTGTATAAGGGGTTGTGACTAGAGTTGAGGAGATACAGGCTAGCTCTCCAAAGATTGACTGAGAGAGTGTAATTGGGTCATCTCAATATCTCCAGTGCATCTTAAATAAATGAGAAAGAAGTTCATCTGAGAAAGAAATTCAAGATCATATGCAATATGATCATCTATTTCATAATTTTAAAATTATTGTGGCATATGAACTAAAAATATTCAGTTTTTAAAAAGTACCAAGATTTGTAAACCATGTTCTAGGATGTGCTCATAACATCTCATTTCTTTTATGTGAAAATCTTCATCAGATCAAAGGTTCTTGTCAAACCTCTCTCAAGATCACAGGTCTAAATCCCATTGGCCCTAAATTTGCATATTCTGTATGCAAATGCTACACACATGAGTAGCAGCAGCATTCCACAGATCACCATGTATCCACATTTACCTTATTTCTCTCCTCTGTCTTTGCCAGGGATCCAGAGCAACAAGAGCCCTATGGGTTGAGTAGGAAACTTCATTTCAGAAGCTGAACTAAGGATTCCAGACTAGTTAAAGCAAGGTTGCAGCTTAACATTTGTCTCAAGCTTTCAAGGGAGACTCAGAGGACAATATGAAAATCTCTTGCCGGGTAAGGTGAAAAGAAGCAGACAAAGGGAAGAAGTCCCTGGTATGAACTAAGTGACACAAAATTTTATATTTGAAGGAAACCTAGCAGATGTAACAATCATGTTTCCTGAAGCAGCCTACAGAATCTCATCATGAATGTCTGGGATCTGTGGGGAAAACAATATACATAAGAGGCACCTTATGTCAGCACCAGAATCCAAAGGTTCCAGGTGTGCGCGCGTGTGTGTGTGTGTGTTCGTGCATGCATGCACATATGTGTGTGTGTGTGTGTGTGTGTGTATGTGTTTGAGTGTTAGTGCACTTTGCAAAGGTTACTCTGATTGGCTCTCCCTCAGTCTGTAATAAGAAGCAAGTCTGTTCAACAATAGGTCTTTACTCTTAGTTTGTGGAGCGCAACCTGTAGCCAAAGTTATGTAAGCCATTCCAGACACTGTAGGTTCCACTTGATGACAAAAGATGTCTAGTTGAGGTTTTCTCTCCTTTGTTATTTGTTGATTCAATTTAGATTTCTTTCTTTCTTGTGTGTGTGTGTGTGTGTGTAAGCAGCCACTAAAGTAGCTTTTTATATGATTCCACAAATGGCTTTTAGTGTTATCTGTTCCTTCCTGTATTCCCTTCCTTACTGTTCCCTTTCCTCCCTTACATATCTCATTTAACATGGAGAAATTGTGCTGGTGCCTAACTAGAGACTTCACCTCTATTGATTAGTGTTAATGGTACTGAAGCATACTCAACATTCTTCCAGAGGAGAAAGGTGACCACTAATCCAGCTATAAATTCTGTGATCTAGAAATGTTTTGGGAGTAACCGACTTCAATCTAATTGGATTAATGACCATGCCATATAATGTAACCCATGTCTGACACTGATCTTGTGATCAAGAATAAGAGACTAGATAGGTCATGGGCTTATGGGAAACTCAGATACTATTTTTGTGCTAAAGGAACACAGCAATGAAATGACTACTAATGACATTCTGTTATACCCAGAGGTCATCATAATATTCTCTTCACACATCAACATAAAAACATCTTCCTGAAGTGGATAGGAACTAATACAGAGACTCACTTAGAGACAAGAAGCAGAGAGTAAAAGACCTTAGAATTTTCAGTATTAAACAAAATGTCTTCATTAAACTCTTCCCTGCAGCTCAAGGATCTCTGTGGAATAAGAGGGGTGAAGACTGTGAGAGCTAGAGGGATGGATGACATCAAGAAAACATTGTCTTGTACTCCATGCATACTGCCTCTTTCTTCCTATCTCACCCAGCTTGCATCCAGAACCTTCCCCCTTTCTGCCCCTCTGCCCTCTTTGGGCACATAACATCACCCAGCTCAGCCTGTCTGGGCGCTGGGTCCGAATCCTCAGGGCAACCAGGCGGGTGGGAGTTCCTTTGTTTCAATAGCCTGCCTGCACCAAGCAAGGTAGGCTCTTTGTTTACGAGCTACCCAACCAGCATGGAGACCTGATCCCGGAGCCAGGAAAGCCAGCATTGGAGAGACATCATTGGACACAGAGATCTGATCTCGGCACCAGGAGAGTTATCACTGGGGAGAGCCATCACTGGGAAGGTACATCAGTAGGCAAGGAGACCTGATCCTGTTAAAGAAGATCCATAGGGGAGCATTCAGAGGAAGAGATGGGCAGGCGCCAATGCAAGAATTCACCCAACAATCTGAAAAGCAACATGAAACCACCAGAAACCAGCGACCTCACAACAGGAAGACAGGAACACCTTAATCAAGAAGAAGTAGGAAAAATTGACTTTATGAAAGTGATTGACGCCCTTAAACAGCATGTTAAGAACGCCCTTAGAGAAATGGATGAGAAATATAACAGAAAGTTTAAAGAATTGAATAAATCAGTGAATGATACCCTAGAAAACCAACGAAAAACAATCAAACAGATAATGTAAACAGTTCAAGCCTTGATAACTGAAATGGAGGCAGAGAAGAAAACACAAACAGAGGGTCAGCTGGACATGGAAAAATTAAGTAAACAAACAAAGACTACAGAAACAAGCATAACCAACAGAATACAAGAGATAGAAGAGAGAATCTCAGATTCTGAAGATACCTTAGAGAAAATAAACACACGGATCAAAGAAAACAGCAAGCCTAACAAACTCTCATCACAAAACATTCAGGAAATCTGGGACACAATAAAAAGACCAAACCTAAGAGTAGTAGGAGTAGAAGAAGGAGAAGAAGCGCAGCTCAACGGTCCAGAAAATATCCTTAATAAAATTATAGAAGAAAACTTTCCCAACCTAAAGAAAGATGTTCCTATGAAGGTTCAAGAAGCATACAGAACACAGAATAGGCTGGATCAAAAATAAAATCCCCTCACCATATAATAATCAAAACACAAAGCATACAGAATAAAGAAAGAATATTAAGAGCTGCAAAGGAAAAAGGCCAAGTTACTTACAAAGGTAAACCTATAAGACTTACACCTGACTTCTCTATGGAAACCATGAAAGCCAGAAGGTCCTGGATAGATGTACTGCAGAAACTAAGAGACCATGGATGCAAGCCCAG
>NW_026068334.1:208788-220676 GCF_014885135.2 Alexandromys fortis
TCTAACAAAGTTGACTTCAAACTTAAATCAATCAGAAGAGATGGAGAGGGACATTTTATACTCATAACAGGAACAGTTCATCAGGATGAAGTCTCAATCCTGAATATCCATGACCCTAATATAAAAGCACCCATGTACATAAAAGAAACATTGCTAAAACTCAAGGCAGCCATAAAACCGCACACACTAATAGTAGGAGACTTCAACACTCCTCTCTCACCAATGGCAGGTCAATCAGACAGAAACCTAACAGAGAAATAAGAGAATTAATGGAGGTAATGAAGCAAATGGACTTAACAGACATCTATAGAACATTTCACCGAAATAGGAAAGAATATACCTTCTTCTCTGCAGCTCATGGAACCTTCTCGAAAAGTGACCACATACTCGGTAACAAAGCGAACATCCACAGTTACAAAAAATATTAGTAACCATCTGTGCCTTATCAGATCACCATGGATTAAAGTTAGAATTCAACAACAAGGATACCCCCAAAAAGCCTACAAATTCATGGAAACTGAACAGTCAACTACTGAACCACACCTGGATCAAGGAAGAAATAAAGAAAGAAATTAAAGTCTTCCTGGAACTCAATGAAAATAAAGAAACAACATACTCAAACTTATGGGCAATGTGGGAGTGATTTCTTATTAATAAAGAAACTGCCTAGGCCCTTTGATAGGCCAACCCTTAGGTGGGTGGAGTAAAGAGAACAGAATGCTGGGAGAAAGAAGCAGAATCAGAGAGTCACCATAGTTCTCCCACTCCAGACAGATGCAGGTTAAGATCCTCCCTGGTAAGCCACCTCGGGCTACACAGAATATTAGAAATGGGTTAGAACAATATGTAAGAGCTAGCCAATAAGAGGCTGAAACTAATGGGTCAGGCAGTGTTTAAAAGAATACAGTTTCCATGTAACTATTTCGGGGCATAAGCTAACCATGTGGGTGGCCGGGTGCAGGGGACACAGCCCTGCCACTCCTTCAACATATGGGACACTATGAAAGCAGTCCTGAGAGGACAGTTCACAGCACGAAGTGCCCACTTAAAGAAAACAGAGAAGGCACACATTGGAGACTTAAGTGCCCACCTAAAAGCTCTAGAAAAAGAAGAAGCAGACTCACCTGGAAGAGTAGAAGACGGGAAATAATCAAACTGAGGGCTGAAATCAACAAAATAGAAACACAGAAAACAATCCAAAGAATCAATGAAACAAAAAGCTGGATCCTGGAGAAAATCAACAAGATTGATAAACCCCTATCCAAACTAATCAAACGGAAGAGAGAGAATATGCAAATTAATAAGATCAGAAATGAAAAGGGGGACATAACCACAGACACAGAGGAAATTCAGAGAATCATTAGATCTTACTACAAAAAGCTGTATGCCAAAAAACTAGAAAATCTAAAAGAAATGGACACTTTTTTTTTTAGATAAATACCATATACCAAAGTTAAACCAGGACCAATGAACAATCTAAATAGACCTGTTAGTCGCAAAGAATTAGAAGCGGTTATTAAAATCCTCCCTACTAAAAAAAGCCCAGGTCCAGATGGTTTCAATGCGGAATTCTACCAGAACTTCCAAGAAGACCTAATACCTATACTCCTTAAGGTATTTCACAATATAGAAACAGAAGAGTCATTGCCAAATTTCTTTTATGAAGCTACAGTTACTCTGATACCAAAACCGCACATAGACTCAACCAAGAAAGAGAATTATAAGCCAATCTCACTCAATAACATCGATGCAAAAATCCTCAACAAAATATTGGCAAACTGAATCCAAGAACACATTAGAAAAAAATTATCCATTATGATCAAGTAGGCTTCATCCCAGAGATGCAGGGCTGGTTCAACATACGAAAATCTATCAATGTAATCCATCATATAAATAAACTGAAAGAAAAAAAACCATATGATTGTTTCATTAGATGCTGAAAAAGCATTTGACCAAATTCAACATCCCTTTATGATAAAAGTCTTGGAGAGATTAGGGATACAATGGTCATACATAAATATAATAAAAGGTATTTATAGCAAGTCGACACCTAACATCAAATTAAACGGAGAGAAACTCAAAGCCATCCCACTAGAATCGGGAACACGACAAGGCTGTCTACTCTCTCCATGCCTCTTCAATATAGTGCTTGAACTTTTAGCAATAACAATAAGACAACATAAGAAGATCAAGGGGATTGGAATTGGAAAGGAAGAAGTTAAACTTTCGTTATTTGCAGATGATATGATAGTGTACATAAGCGACCCCAAAAACTCCACCAAAGAACTTCTACAGGTGATAATTTCCTTTAGTAATGTGGCAGGACACAAGATCAACTCCAAAAAATCAGTCACCCTCTTATACACAAATGATATGGAAGCAGAGAGGGAAATCAGAGAATCATCACTTTTCACGATAGCCACAAACAGCATAAAATATCTTGGGATAACTCTAACCAAGGAAGTAAAAGATCTATTTGACAAGAACTTTAAAGCATTGAAGAAATAAATTGAAGAAGATACCAGAAAATGGAAGGATCTCCCTTGCTCTTGGATTGGGAGGATCAACATAGTAAAAATGGCAATTCTACCAAAGGCTATTTATAGATTCAATGCAATCCCCATCAAGGTCCCATCAAAATTCTTCACAGATCTTGAGAGGACAATAATCAATTTTATATGGAAAAATAAAAAACCCAGGATAGCCAAAACAATCCTATACAATAAAGGATCTTCTGGAGGCATTACCATCCCTGACTTCAAACTCTATCACAGAGCTACAGTAATGAAAACAGTGTGGTATTGGCATAAAAACAGAGAAGTCGACCAATGGAATCGCATAGAAGACCCGGAATTTAATCCCCAAACCTATGAACACCTCATTTTCGACAAAGGAGCTAAAAGTATACAATGGAAGAAAGAAAGCATCTTCAACAAATGGTGCTGGCACAACTGGATGTCAACCTGTAGAAGATTGAAATTAGACCCATATCTATCACCTTGCACAAAACTCAAGTCCAAATGGATCAAAGACCTCAATATCAGTCCGAACACACTGAACCTGATAGAAGAGAAAGTGGGAAGTACCCTACAACAGATGGGCACAGGAGATCGCTTCTTAAGTATAACCCCAGCAGCACAGACACTAAGGACAACATTGAATAAATGGGACCTACTAAAGCTGAGAAGCTTCTGTAAAGCAAAGGACACTGTCACTAAGACAAAAAGGCAACCTACTGACTGGGAGAAGATCTTCACCAACCCCGCAACAGACAAAGGTCTGATCTCCAAAATATATAGAGAACTCAAGAAACTAGACTCTAAAATGCTAATTAACCCAATTAAAAAATGGGGCACTGAACTGAACAGAGAATTCTCAAAAGAAGAAGTTCAAATGGCCAAAAGACACCTAAGGTCATGCTCAACCTCATTAGCAATCAGGGAAATGCAAATCAAAACAACTTTGAGATATCATCTCACACCTGTCAGAATGGCTAAAATCAAAAGCACCGATGATAGCCTTTGCTGGAGAGGCTGTGGAGGAAGGGGTACCCTCATCCATTGCTGGTGGGAATGCAATCTTGTGCAACCACTTTGGAAATCAGTGTTTCGGTTTCTCAGGAAATTCGGGATCAACCTACCCCTGGACCCAGCAATACCACTCTTGGGAATATACCCAAGAGATGCCCTATCATATGACAAAAGCATTTGTTCAACTATGTTCATAGCAGCATTATTTGTAATAGCCAGAACCTGGAAACAACCTAGATGCCCTTCAATGGAAGAATGGATGAAGAAAGTGTGGAATATATACACATTAGAGTATTATGCTGCGATAAAAAACAATGACTTCTCGAATTTTGCATGCAAATGGATGGAAATAGAAAACACTATCCTGAGTGAGGTAACCCAGATCCAAAAAGAGGATCATGGGATGTACTCACTCATAATTGGTTTCTAGCCATAAATAAAGGTCACTGAGTCTATAATTTGTGATCCTAAAGAAGCTAAATAAGAAGGTGAACCCAAAGAAAAACGTATAGTTATTATCCCTGCTATGGGAAATAGACAAGATTGCTGGGCAAAAAATTTGGATCTTGGGGGTAGGGTGGGATGGGGGTAAGGGAAGATGGGGAGGGAAAAGTGAGAAGGGGAGGATCGGGGGAACTTGGGGAAACGGGATGATTGGGGATAAAACAAGTTTGGATAGAGGAGCAGGGAATCACATAACTTAATTAAGGGACCCACCGTAGGGTTGGTAAGAGACATGAACCTAGATTGGCTCCCAGGTGCCCAGTGCAATGTCCCCAGTTAGTTCCTTGGGCAGCTGAGGATAGGGAACATGAAATGACCCTATCCTATAGCCATACTGATGAATATCTTGCATATCACCATAGAACCTTCATCTGGTGATGGATGGAGATAGAGACAGAGACCCACATTGGAGCATCGGACTAAGCTCCCATAGTCCCAATGAGGAGCAGAAGGAGGGAGAACATGAGCATGGAAGTCAGGACCACCAAAGGTGCACCCATCCATTGAGACAGTGGGGCTGATCTATTGGGAGCTCACCAAGGCCAGCTGGACTGTGACTGAAAAATCATGGGATAAAACCGGACTCTCTGAACATGGCGGACAATGAGGGCTGATGAGAAGCCAAGGACAATGGTATGGGGTTTTGTTACTACTTCATGTTCTGGCTTTGTGTTCGCCTAGCCCCTTTGGATGTTTACCTTACTAGACCTGGATGGAGCGGGGAGGACCTTGGACTTTCCACAGGGCAGGGAACCCTGACTGCTCTCTGGACTGGAGACGGATGGGGAGATGAATGGGGGGAGGAGAAGCGGGAAGGAAGGAGAGGGAGGGAAATTGGAGGCTGGGAGAAGGCCGGAATTTTTTTTTCAATAAAATAAAATAAAAAGAAAAAAGAAAACATTGTCTTCCATACACAAGAGTTCTGATGAACATAGGAACTAACAAAGACTGACAGCATTCACAGGTCCAGCACAGGTCTTAGCTAAATGGGGTCCCAGTGGTGAGAAATGTAAATCCACATAAGTTTCCACATACAACTAAGAAACTATTGCCAAGAATCTACATCTTACAAAGTAAAAACTAATTTTATTCAATGGACACTCACTGTGGTTTCAAAGCACACTGAAGAGCAGGCCCATGTTCACCAGTAGATGGCTAACATTAAATAAACTCAAAGGTATTTTTGTAGATTTTTTGGCTTATGTTTCTTTGTTTGGGCATTTGTTAGATTACTGGTGTTTACTTATATATTATAGTTTTAAATTTTGTGTTTTATGGAGTCTCTTTGTGTGTGTATATGTATGTATTTTGTCTTTGTCTTTCTTAAAACAACAGTTCTTTTTATTTTATTTAACATTCTTTTTTTTTCTAAAGAGAAAGAGAAAAAAAATCATGAATTTCAATGAGTGGAAAGGTATGGAGAAACTGAGAAGAGAGGAACAGGGGAATCCATGATTAGAATATAGTCTAAGAAAGATTTTATTTTCAATAAAAAGAAGCAGCTTTAACTTCACAATCATGAGGTATCTATACATACCACATAAAGATGTGTCTGCAAAATGCATATATATGTATATCATATGTGTAATCCAACATTCCTTTTAAAGTCATAAAAAATTTATTGTGTCTCTATGTGTATCCTGTGTATATTTCCACATGAATGTGGGTTACTACATGGACCAGAAGAGGGAATTGGGTCCTTGTAAATTTCTATTGGAAATTTGTAAGCCGCTATCTTTCAGTGATTGTTCATGTCATTTTTGATGGTATTTTTAGCTGTTGTTTGATACCAGCCACTCTCACACAAACTGCCCAGGCATTTGCTTTTACTTTTGCTGGCCGATATGCATAGGCTCCTTAAGACATGCCTAGCTGCTCAGAACTTATAAACCAGGTCTTTGAAGTGAGATGTGATCATTCTCAGACAGTCAGGGGGAACAAGATGAAGTCACAAACCCAAATTGTCATGTCCCTGATGTTCTGGGTGTCTGGTGAGGAATTCAAAAGTATTATAATCATTTCAGAGTTACTTATTTGTATACAAGTAATCTTACTTGACAATAAATTTATTTATTAGTGTATATTCATTGTACAAAAATATCATAAAATCGATTTTTTTCAAGTATAACATATATTTAGACCACACCCACTAACCATCCTCATTTCCCCTCCCCTTTCCTGCTGTTACAATGTATGGCAATCTCTCTTCTATTTGTATCACACACACGTATACTTATATACATGACTACATACACAAATGTACTCATTTGTACACACATATTACACACATACCTGTATATACAAATATACTTGTACATGCACATTTACAATCACACATATAAAAAAGAGATACACATACATACATATATTTGTGAATATACAACACACAACATATTTGGGATTCACAAGGAAAGAAAATATATTTTTTGCCCTCTTTCTTTCTTTCTTTCTTTTTTTTTTTTTTTTTTTTGAGACAGGGTTTCTTTGTAGCTTTTGGAGCCTGTCCTGGATTTAGCTATTTTAGACCAGCCTGGCCTTGAACTCACAGAGATCCTCCTGCCTCTCTGCCTCTGCCTCCTGAGTGTTGTGATTAAAGGAATGTGCCACCACCTCCCAGCTTTTTGCCGTATTTCTGTGGCCACATCTCCTTCAGAAGACTACTTATTTGCTGTCCAAAAGTGGAGACTTAGAAACCGCTTTCTATTCCAATGTTGTGTATAATTTTGTGTTACCATATGCTAGTCTAAAGTCTTCCATCACATACAAATTAACAGAATTTAGTGCTTTTAGATGGCAATAATTTGTGTTATATTAAACACAATATATATGTAAACAATATGCAGACTAATATCATCATTATTCTTATTAGGAAATTTACTAAGCATCTATTTTGGAGACATAGCTGAGAATGAGAGTGTTATAGACTACATAAAATTGCTGGGAATCTCCAAATACTTTAAAACTGTTTGCTTGGAAATCAGAGTGTCCAAACTTTCATGATGTGGTTGTGCCTAGAAACACAGATATTTCAGGAATTTCCCAGGAAAATCTTAAAATGATGTGAACTATGCTGATTCTGGCTTTTTCTTCACTGTGACAAAAGATTTGAGGAAAACTGCTTAAAGAGCAATGATTTGGATGACAGTTTCTACTTCAGACCAAGGTATGTTGGTGTTAGCACTGTGGACCCAAATGCCAAATATGGTTAAGTACCTTGAAGGAAGGGTATGACAGGGGAAAGATGCTTAACTCATGGCAGCTGAGTAGCAAAGGGAGGTAACCAAGGACTCAATGCAGTCTTTAAAGCATTCCCCTAGTTCCTCAATTGTCACTAACCCCTTACTTTCTACCACCTCTAATAATGCCATTTAATTATGACTCAGCAATGAATGAATCAAGTAATTGTTGAGTCAGAACACTCATGATCCATTCACTTTCAATGGTTGGATTCATATGGTCAGAACCAAGTATTACACATGGAAGCCTTTTGAGTCACGCTGCTGAAAAAAACTATAATAGCAAAAAAAAAAAGATAGTGGAATGACATGCTAGTGGATTTATGATTGGAATATAGCTAGACCTGGAGAATAAGAATATACAACATGAATTAGAAGAGAGATAGAAAATATACTTTACCTTAGAATAAGATTACAATTTGAACATTTTGTAGAGCCACATAAGAGAAAGTGTCTTTTTTGGGAGCTTGAAATGTTGGAAGTCTTAACCGTAGGTGCAGGAAGCTTGTTTAGATTGCTATTGGTTCTCTCCTGTCCTTTCTCAGAGTTCCTTCCATAGTTATGGAACATTGTCAAGAAGTCAGAAGGCACAGATCATGTCATTCTAATCTGTTCCTACTTGAGTTTTGGTAAAATAGCATTCAGCAGTGATCATTTGCTATGGATGCATTTTAGAAAAATTCCTGTGGCAAAAAAGGGTAGAGGTGCACCTATTCAGTTTAGGATAAAAGGTTCAGCACCATCCTGGCAGTGAGTTCAGTGAGGAAGGTGATAGCTGTATGGGTCTCTGAGTTTTTCATAACATTGACACATTTATATTTCTATTACCAACTAATGAGTTACTCCGTTTCTTAGCAGCTCATTGGACAACAATACTGTGCCTCAGAACTCCAGCAATGGCATGAGTGGTTTCTCTCATGGTTGGTCTGAGGAAACCTAAATGAGGTTCTCTTTATTCCAAGTCTAGCATCAGAGATAATCCTTATGAGTATTCCAATTTTCTCCAACCCTTCCCATATACCTCATTTGGTCTCCTTAAACTTCGTGACGTCTCTGAATTGTTGTTGCTCATATGTATACATATATAAGTATATTCCTAAATATATAAACATAGCCTAATATACCTATGTAATATGACTTGGATGTATACAGTTTCAAGGTTAGCCATTTGGTATTGGATAACCAATTAGTGTTCTTTTTCATAGGGAACGCTGTTTCGCCTAATCTCAGTTTTCCTCAGTTTCCTGTAGTTCTATGTCTAGGGTTGATTCCTCCTAATCTTTATCCCATTCACATTAGTGTCTATTGGTGTCATTCTTGTTCAGTTCATTTTTAGGCAGACATGTTGGTGAGCTGTCATGTGTGTAGCTTCTGACTTCATAGCCAACACAACCTCACAGATAACTTCCTGTTTTTCTGGCTTATATAATCTTTCCAACACCTGTTCCCAAATGATCTCTAGGCCTTAGATGTAAGAGTTGTGTTTTAGGTGTGTCAGTTTTCACTAAACTCTTCAAGTCTGCCTGCATTTTTTTTTATCAATTCTGGTTTTCTGTAATAATCTGCATATATTTCTAAGAGAAGTTTCCTGGGTGAGGAGAGAGAACTGTGCTGATCTTTGGATAAAAGGACAAATAAAAAGAATGCAGTTGGTGATTATGCCGGCTTAGTAACATGATAGTGGTAAATTTTCCTCCAGTACCTAGGACTACATTAGCCCCAGGTGGTTGGATAGGTTTCCAGTATGAGGCACAATGTTCCTCTTGTTGAACAGGCTTAAGTTTTGTCAGAGAGCTCTTGGTTACTATCAAGATAATGTGTGTGATTACTGTAATTGTAGCATTACCACACCCTGGTGGTCATTACTGTTGCTTATAGGAATCATAGCTGGGTAGGATTATAGGTCCCTTTCCTGCTTTGGAAGCTTATATGATGTCTAAAGCTAGTCCTCAGTGAGGGAACTAACATGCTATATCCAGCTTGGATCATCTAGGTCTGTTTCTGAAGTGCAATAAAGACTTGCCTTCTTCTACCTCTGGGTGGCAATCAAGGGCAACAACAATAGTCTGTAATGTTTTGGGATTCTCTTGACAACCCTGAGCAACAACTCAAAAAACAGTGTCCTACCTGATCTTTTCATTTCCTTTTTTTTTCTTCATTTTTTGATAGTTTATGGCTCTTGGGGAGAACATTTTCAGCATAATTGGGATATTTCATTAAAATATTGTGTATGGGGGGTGTTCTATATATAAGATTTATATGTATTGTGGGAATTTTTAGTTAGATAGTTAATAGTATGATTTCCTATGATCTTCAGACATAGATACAGTTTACTCTCAATCTCCATCTTCTATATTTCTTTTACACTTCACTTAATTAAAGCACTTTTCCCCTTTCATATCACCTACACCCTTCTATTCTGCTACCTGTTGCTTCTCTTTCTTTACTACAGAGATTTTTTTTACTGTTACTTTCCTTCAGTTACTTGAATGTGGATTTGGATCTAGGAGCTTATCAGACGAACAAGTAAGAACATGTAACGTCTGTCTTTCTGCATCTGGGTTACCTCACTCAATATGATCTTTTCTAGTTCCATCCATTGCCTTCAAATGTCATTTTTATTTATTCTATAATATATATGTGCAACATTTTATTATCCAATTTTCACTGAAGAACTTTTAGTCTGTTTCCAATGAACATGACTGACCTAGGTGGTATCTGTGGAGCAGTGTGTTGATTGAGTCATTTGAGCAAATGGAAGGAATAGAGTAGTTTTGTCATATGGTAGATTTATGTTGTATCTTTATTTGTTTCTCTAGACTGATTTCCTGAGTGACTGGACTAGTTTATAATTCCCCCAACAGTAAATGAGGTTTATATTTTCTTCTCATCCTCTCTAGAATTTTTTTGTCAGTTTTTCAATTATTTTTGCAATTCTCACTGGGGTAATATGAAATCTCACAGTTGTTTGAATTCACTTTTCTCTAATAGCTAGCAATGACAAGTTATTAAAGATATTTATTAGTCATTTTTACTTGTGGTTTTTTGAGAACTCTCTGGTCAGATGGCAAGCCAATTTTTTTTTGAATAAGCTATTTTTTTAATTTTTATTCATTATGTTTTGATCCATTTTAATATTCTGGATATTTTTCTATATTAGATATTTAGTTGGCAAATATTCTCTTCTATTCTTTATGTTTCCTCTTCACCCAACTGATTAACTGTTTGGGAGTTTTTCAGTTTCTATGAAGTTTCACTCATCAATATTTGGCTTTAAGTATTGGGTAAATGAAGTTCTGTTATGAAGCTCTTTCCTTTATTAATATCACATAGAGTACTACTTATGCTTTCTTTTATAAATTACTGGTTTTGAATTTAGGCCTTTGATTTATCTGAAGTTAGTTTTGTGGATGGTGACAGATAAGGGTTTAATTTCATTCATATACACACATGCACAGACACACACAAACACATGCACATGTACAAGCATACATTGAAGAGAACAGGAAAAATCTTGAGTTTTAATTTAGGTCCACATGACTGAAAATCAGTTTGTGTAACTTTCTTTCTTCAGAGTTCTTGCCTAGAATTTTGTTTATTTCAAAAAGTGACAATTTGTAAAATAAAAAATATGTAAACAAGTGTATTACAATACAGAAATTTAAATACAAGTAATAAGCCAGTTATTGCAGTGTATAAATTTTTTAAAATTTTTATTACTTCTTTCATTTTTTTGAGATTATAATGTAGTTACATGATTTTGCTCTCTCTTCTTCCTCTAAATCTTTCCATATACCACTTCTTGATCTTTTTCAAAATCATGGCATTCTTTTCATTAATGGTTGCTGCATACATATATGAATATTTATAGACACATATATTTCTAAATACAATGTGCCTGGTTTGTGCAATGTTGCTTGCATGTGTGTTTTTAGAGTGACTATTTGGTATCGGATAATCAGTTGGTGTGGTCTTCCCTGGAGAAGACTCTTCCACTTTCAGCACTCCTTAGTTAACTGTGGTTCCTTGTATAGTATTGCGACATTGAGGCCTTTTCCCTGTTCACTTTAGCATGTCTATTGTTCTCCTTGTCCAGTTTGTGTTTAGGTGGATATCTTGGGAAGACTTTATATGTGAATCTTCTGACCATGCTAGGAGACACAGTCTCATATCAAATTTTCTGAACCTTTGGTTCTTACAGCCATTCTGACAACTCTTAGTGTAGGGTGAGGAAGGGGTTTTGTAGATGTATCCATTGGGACTGGGCCTGATAGTCCTGCATTTTGACTGGTTGTGGTTTTATATTATGGTTTCTGTCTGTTACAATGACTATAATGTTTTTAAAACTTTTATGATAGATGATATTCTTGTTCACTAGCATAAAGTAGAATATCTCACTGTAATTTTTAGTTGATTCTTTATATTTTTAACCATTAAGATATTTTAAAGTGTTTTTCTTTGGGATCACCTTCTTATTTAGCTTCTTAAGGAGATCACTGACCTTTATTTATCTCTAGAAACCAATTATGAGTGAGTACATCCCAAGTTCATCTTTTTGGATCTGGGTTACCTCACTCAGGATAGTGTGTTCTATTTCCATCCATTTGCATGCAAAATT
>NW_026068334.1:221126-239320 GCF_014885135.2 Alexandromys fortis
GGGAAAGGGGAGGAGGGGAGGAGGCGGAAATCTTTTTTTTTTTTTCAATAAAAAAATTATATTAAAAAAAGATATTTTAAAGTAATAATCTTAACTTTAATGTTTCCAAAATCAATCTAACGTTAGTCATTAATCACTCCAGTCTCTGAGGGTTGTTAGATCTTTTGAAAGAATCACTTGGATTCCTCAGTTGAAACTTCCAGCAGCTAGAACACAAAAAGTGGTATTTGTGTGGTTAGGTGTTCCCCATCCTGAATATATACCAGACAGACATTTGCTCTTTCCTTGTGTTTTACCTTTTTTGCTTTGTTATTTTAAGTTTGTTTGGAATTTTGTGGGGAAAACACATGGAGAGAGAGAGAAAAGTAAAAGGGAGGCAGGGAGAGAGAAAGAGGAGAAGGAGAAGGGTAGAGAATATGTAGTTCAGTGGGTAGAGAGGTGGAAAGGATGTGAAAGGAGTCGGCAGAGGAGAAACGTGATCAACATATATCTTATGCATTTTAAAGGAATCGGGTGAAGATTGTGCAGGGAAGTCATAAAATCTGTTTGTATGATCTTGAGCTGCTCTGTGAATGGTTTTGCCAACCATAGAAACTATTGAACAAGAACAAATGTTCCTCTGAGCACATACTTTCCTAAGCTACTTTGCATGTTGTGTGATTAGGCAAGGGTCCGAGATGTTGAAAGCATTCTTAAAGGCAGCTTGTCAGGGTCCTGAAAAGCACTGTCTAGTCTAGCTCTCAGAGATGAAGTCAGCTGCTCTCTTCTTCTGGGTTCTGCTCTTCTGGGTCCCTGGTGAGAAGGTGAAGGGTAGTGTTGGGAACATCTAATATAGTCACAGATGTTTTCCTTGATTCTCAGCTCTTGGTCATTGGCATGTGTAATTTATTTTTAACTTTCCCAGGCTTTCTTTTATTTGCTGACAGCTCAGAGTGATGCTTGGGATTTTTGTAATAGTTGTTACATGTCTCACACTGAGAGGTGGTTTTGGTACACCTGCAACAATAGTGTTTGTGTGTTTGTCATTTCAGGCTCCACTCGAAACATTGTATTGACCCAGTCTCCTACTTCCTTGGCCGTGTCCTTGGGACAAAGTGTTACTATCTCTTGCAAGTCCAGTGGGAGTGTCAATAAATTTGGCATAAATCTTATGCATTGGTATCAAAAGAAACCAGGGGAGCCCCTCAAACTCTTGATCTATAATGAAGGAATTCGACCATCAGGAATTCCTGCCAGATTCAGTGGTAATGAGGCCTCATTAGACTTCACCCTCACCATCAATACTGTAGAAGCTGATGATGCTGCAACCTATTACTGTCAGCAAGGAATAGACTTTCCTCCCACAGTCCCCTAGGTCTAAGCAAAAACCTCTGAGGTTGCTGCTCCCTGAGGCTCATCATATCAGATGTCTTTCCCCCTGAGACATCTCAACTAGTGTTCTGTAAAAGGCTTGTTTGAGTAAGAAGGAAAAATGCAAAATATAAAATTCTTATGCTCATGAAAGCATTTTTCTTTGCATATCTTATAATTAAATATTTTTTTCTTAATAATATTACTGTTAAAATTTCTCAAACAAGTTTTCCTGGATTTAATAGTCCAATATTTTTTAAAATTAAAGAATATTTTTAAACTTAAAGGAAAAATTTATCTGTCATTTAAAATAAAAAATATTAAACCTTGTTGATGAGCTTACTTACATATACTGAGTAATACTCTTAACCTAAAGCTTGTTTGTTTTTGAGACATGGCCTTACCATGCAGATCCTGCTGTCCTGGAACTCACTATGAAGACAGCCTGGCCCTGAAAGCACAGAAATTTCCTTGTCTCTGCTTTTCAGGTGCTAGGATCAAATATTTGACATACCTCAACTTTCCATGTTTCATTATTTATTTATTTATTAAAAATTTCCACCTCCCCTCCTCCCATTACCCTCCCTCACCATCCCCTCCCTCTCCAGTGCTAAGAGAAGTCAGGGTACCCTGCCCTGTGGGAAGTTTAAGGCCCTCTCCTCTCCATCCAGGTTTAGGAAGGTGAGCATCCAAACAGACTAGGCTCCTTCAAAGCCAATATATGCAGTAGAATCAAAATCCAGTGCCATTATCATTGACTTCTCAGTCAGCCCTTATTGTCAGCCACATTCAGAGAGTCGGGTCTGATTTCATGCCCGTTCAGTCCAAGTCCAGCAGGCCTTGGTGAGCTCCCATTAGATCAGTCACACCGTTTCAGTGGGTGGATGCACCACTGTCAGCAAAGTACCCCTACCACAGTGGCATATATTACATCATAAGCCATACAGAGAAGCAGAAATGTGAGGCTGGGCTGCCTCATATGCTTTTTCTGGTGTCTGTATCTAAGAATGACTTTGAGGGACAGTGGGTGGGGTGGTTTAGGATAAGCAATCAGGAAAAAAACCATGAATCCCAACTTTTACTCTTTTCAGCACCAGAAACACAAAAAAGCTACTATCCTCTCAATTTCAGTAAAAAAAAAAAATCATAGGTTACAGTACTTAGTGGTTAGAAATGAATATTCAGTTGAGGTCATGAAACAAATCAGAAGATACACAAGGAGCTAGAGATTGGGATCTATTCTGAGGCCATTAACTTGCTTAAGTAAAGTGGTGTCAGATGTTCAAGAAAGTTGTCAGTATAAGTGAGGGATATTCTGCTTGCCTAAAATTTAGAGTGCATTTACCAAAGAACATGTGGATTGGGTAAACATGTGCTCTTGCTACTTGGCCTTGTAACCCAGGGTTGGGTTGCCAAGGCCCCCATTTCTCTGCAGCAGCATGATGGTGTCTCTAGCCTTTACATATATCCTTGAATATGTTTGCAGCTGCTGCTCGATATTGTACTGTGCTTTCCTGACTTTCAAGTTTAATGTGAGTGCTCATCTGTTAGCGCTACTCCAAAAAAAGATGCTGACTTCATCAGCACTTGTTATATAACAGTAATCTTATTAGAAAAATAAATTAGTTAGAACTATGCCTTCTGAAAATTTTTAGGCATTAATACATTTGTATATTAAGAAAAAAGTATTCTTTCTTTAAAATTTCTATAAATGTTGTGACATTCTTCCTTTTATTTTCACATTAAGAGTTAATGGGGATTCTAAATTTGCTCTTAATAGTACCTATTTTCTGCTTCTCCTCATCACCACAGTTTTGGAAGCCTATTTCCCAGATATTCATTGTCTTGTCTAGGGCCTTCACCTATGAGCCCTACTGTGTGGTATGAGACTGAGGAAAAAGGAGACAATATACATATTCAAGCACATTCATAAAGATGCTGGTAGAACTGAGGACCAAAGCATCACCAGAAAAGTACTGCAGGGACCAAAGAACAGCAAGACACTATCTCTGGGCTTCTTGAGCATATCTAAAGACAAGTGACTTTTAAGTCTCTACCTTAGCATAGATATTTGAATAAGCATGAAGGAATCTCCTACTTTCTTGAAATAATAGATTCTCTTATAATAAATTACTTTTGTAATTCAAAAACAACACAAACTACAGAAAGCCGAACAACTCTCAACTGAATTACCAATAGATTAAAGAAGAAATAAAGTAATCAAAGACTTCCTGGAATTCAATGAAAAAACATGCACAATATATCCAAACTTATGAGGCACTTTGAAAGCAGTGCTAAGTGGAAAGTTCAAAGTACTAAGTACCTTCATAAAGAATTGGAGAAATCTCACACTAGTGACTTAACAGCACACCTGAAAGATCTAGAACAAAAAGAAGCAAACTCACCTAGGAGGAGTAGATGGCATGAAATAATCAAACTCGGGGTTGAAATCAATAAAATTGAAACAAAGAGAGCAATACAAAGAATCAATGAAACAAAGAATTGATTCTTGAAAATCAACAAGATAGACAAACTCTTTTCCAAACTAACCAAAAGGCAGATAGAGAATATACAAATTAACAAAATAAGAAATAAAAAGGGGGATATAACAATGGACACAGGAAATCCAGAGAATTATCAGGTCATACTTCAAAAACCTGTACTTCACAAAATTAAAAAATCTGAATGTATTGAACAATTTTCTGGATAGGTACCATATACTAAAATTACATCAAGACAAGATAAAGAACTTAAATACACCCATTAACCCTTAAGGGAATGGAAGGAGTCATTAATAGTCTCCCAATCAAAAAAGAAAAAAAAGCAGAAAGCAGAAAATGTGACATGTGAATCAATTAATTGGATTGAATTAAAGACCACGACATAAATACACATACCTTTAGACATCTAATTTTTGTTAAAGAAGCCATAAATACACACTGTAGAAAAGGACAGCATCCTCACCAAATGATGCAGATCAAACTGAATATCTGCATGTAGAGGACTGCAAATAGATCAATATTAATCAACATGCTCAAAACTCATGTTCAAGTGTATCAAAGAGATTAACAGAAATCCATGCACACTGAACTAGATGTAAGAGAATTTGGCATAGGAGACTTTGAATACACTGGCACAGAAGATGATTTTCTGAACAAAAAAACCAATGATCAAATAGTCACAGAAATCAATAATTAATAAACGGAACCTCATGAAAATAAAAAATTTTCTGTAAGGCAAAGGACATAATTAATTGTACAAAGTGGCAGTCTACATAACTGGAAAAGACTTTGACCAGGTTCACATCCAATAACAGTATAATACCCACAATATAGAAAGAAGTCAAAAACGTAGATATCAAATGACCAAATAATTAAATTAAAAATGATGCACAGATCTAAATAGAGAATTCTAAAGAGAGGTTAATAAAATCACTGAAAACACTTAAAGAAATGTTCAACAGCATAGGCTTAGGAAAATGCAAATCAAAATTTCTCTGAGAGTCTATCTCATACTTGTAATAATGACTGAGATCAGTAACACAAGTGACAGCTCATTCTGGCAAAGATATTGAGCAAGGGGAACTCTTCTCCATTGCTGGTGGAAAGGCAAACTTGTATAGTGACTTTGGAAGTCAATATAGCAGTTCCTCAGAAAGTTGAGAATTAATCTACTTTAAAATTCAGCTATAAAAATATTGGTCACATACCCAAAGGATGCTCCATTATATCACAAGGACACTTGTTTAACCATGTGGGTTTATTCACAATAACTGTAAACAGGAAACAACTTTGATTTGCCTTAACAGAAAAATGGATAAAGAAGCTGGTATATTTTACAAATGGAATATTACTCAGCTATTAATAAAATGACATCATGCAATTTACATAAAAATAGATGGAATTAAAAAAATTATCTTGAGTGAAGTAATCCAGACCCAGAAAGATAAATATAGTATGCATTCATCTATAAGAAGATGCTAGATGTTAAGCAAATAGTAACCAAGCTACCATACATAGACCCAAAGAGATATGGTAAAGAAGACGGGTCTAGGTGTCATGCATGCATCTCCCTTGGAAGGGGAAATAGAATAGATTTTATGGTAAGACTGTGTGTGGGTGGAGATGGGAGCAGGGAATCAGGTATAGGATGTAGAAGGAGCTGCGGGCTGCATTCCTGACACACAGCTCCCGGCACCTGGCTAGCTTATGCCCCAAAATAACAACACAAAAACTGTATTCATATAAACACTGCTTGGCCCATTTCTATTAATGTGTGTAGCACCACGAGGTGGTGGTTTATCTTGCCTAACCCATATTTAGTAATCTGTGTAGCACCAGTCTTATCGGGAAAGATTCAGCATGTCTGACCTGGCAGCTTGCTTCATCGCATCTGCCCAGGAGAGGAGAGCATAGCATCTGAGCTCACTTCCTCTTTCTCTCAGCATTCAGTTCTGTTTACTCTACCCACCTATGTTCTAACCTATCAGAACAAGCAGTTTCTTTAGTAATTAACCAATGACCTTCCTCCATCAATAGGAGACATGACGTGGAGGGAAAGAGAGTGCAGCAACAGATAACTTGAAGTGTGTGGGGCAAATGGGAATGAAGTGGAAATCTAATGCAGTGTAAATTCCTAGAATCTATGAAGGTTATAATAATGAGATCTTCTTTTAATGGGAGATACTTAGTCTCAACTGGCCGTCTCTTCTAGCCAGGTGAGGCTTCTAGTGGCAGAAATAGGTTGCATTCAGTTGAGCTTTTGGTAAAGGGTAACCCATGGATATCTCACAAAACTCATGCTGTAGCGAAGACAAAAGTTTGTTTTCTGTAATGATGTTGGGGTCCCATTGCTAAGGATAACACTCACAAAACTCATTAAGCATGAAGAAGTTAAGCTGGTTCATACATGAAGCACTCCCCCGATTTTCTAATATCTATGACACAGAAAGGTACTCTGCATGCTACCAAAGAAAACTGTAATCACCAGATTAACAAAAACGTTGATTTCCAATCTGTTCTGTTTGCAAAATATGATAGGGCAGTGGTGGCACAAATCTTTTGGGAATAACCAACTGATGTCTGATTTGACTGAAAGTCCACTCCATGAGATGAAGCCCATTACCTATACTTTTTTTTTTCTTTTTTCTTTATCCATTAAAAAATTTACACTTCCTCTTCTCATCCCATTCCCCTTCCGCTCCCCCACTCACCTTCTTCCCTCCTTCTTCCTCCTTAAGGGAACCCTGTGGGAAGTCCAAGGCCCTCCCCGCTATATCCAGGCCTAGGAAGCTGTGCATCCAAATAGACTAGGGTCCCAAAAAGCCAGTACATGCAGTAGAAAAAAGTCCCAGTGCCTTTATCAATGGCTTCTCAGTCAGTCCTTATTGTCAGCCTCATTCAGAGAGTCTGGCTTGATCACATGCTAGTACAGTCCTGGTACTGCTGGATTTGGTGAGATCCCATTAGAAGAAGCACTCTGCCTCAGCAGGTGGACTAACCCCTCATGGTCCTGACTTCCTTGCTCATCTTCTCCCTCCTTTTGCTCTTCAACTGGACCTTGGGAGCTCAGTCCATTGCTCTGATGAGGGTATGTGTCTCTATCTTCATCTGTGGCCGACGAAGATTCTATGGTGATATTCAAGATAATCATCAGTGTGATAGTGGGGCAAGGACAGTTCAGGCACCCTCTCCTCTAATGCCCAGGGATCTAGCTGGGGACATCCCCATGGACACCTGGGATCCCCTCTAGAGTGAAGTCTCTTGCCAGCCATAAAATGGCTCCCTTAATGTAGATATCTTCTTTCCTGCTTCTATATCTGCCCTTCCTCCATCTCAACCCTCCCACTCCCCCAAGCTCTCCCCAGTCTTTCCCTTCTCCCTTCTCTCTCCCCCTCTCCCCTTCCCCCAATTCTACTCCCGCCCCTAACCCCACCCCCATGCTCCCAACTTTTGCCTGGCAATCTTGTTTGCTTCCAATTTCCAGGTCACTTTTTCGTGACCAAGAACCAGAGTGAAGGTTCTATGTAGGCACCAGCTGAATCTCTTCATGTTCAATGAGTTGTGTGGTGTTTTCTTCAGCAAAGGGGCCTTGTTGTCAGTTTGTGGAGAGCAACCTATTGTCCTGGCAAACGCCTGGGATTTCTATAAAACCCTTTCATCCAAACACTCAATTGGATGAAACATGATCATGACAGTAAAATCTACTTTTGGTAACAAAAGATGGCCAAAAGGGTTCTGTATCCCTTATTACTTGGAGATTTCATTAGGATTACCTTCATATATTGTAGGATGTTTTCTTTGCATGAGTTTTCCCTACAATATCATTCATAAAAACATAATTCCAGCTGTCTTTCTTTTCTTTCCCTCCTTCAATGCTATCTACATTTCCTGTTCCCTCCTGATCCATCTGTTCTCCTTCCACAAAGATGTATTTATTTCAAAAATTTATAATTTTCATACATAGATGAAAAGTCTAAAAGGCATGAACATTGAACAGTGACCAAGGACGGGTACGTAAATTAATGAATGAACTTGCTTCATTGTGGATAAAGCAGATCATCCAAAGTTATGGTGCCAAAGGTGATCTGGACTCATTTGACTTCCTCATACTGTGAGGGGGTCATTCCACTGGGTGTTTTTAGTCCTCCAACTCATATATGTTCCATTTTAGTATTGGTAGACAAGAATACAGAATTTATATTTCTTACTACAAGCAATATTGTCTCCACAGCTCTTGAAATGGTTATATAATTCAGAGTAGGTTAATTTTTAAAATATTAAACTTAAAACTATTTAACTTCAAAATATTTCTTAGAAGTTAAGATAAAAATTAATCAACTGAGAAAATAAGAAATTCTACTTAATAAACTCATAAACAAATATCATTTAACACAAAGACTTAAAAGATTATAGTAAAGGAGAGTTGAATTTTTAGTTTTAGATGCATTAGTTTACTATATTCATGCTATTAATTGTTTTGAAATTGAGTAGGAAATTATTTTATTAAGTAAACAAAATTATTGGTAAAAACTATAAAAAAGTCATTTATATAAAAAGTGTATTTCAGTCTTCCTAATGATGCAATCCTTTAATATTGTCTCTCATGTTGTGGTAGCACCAACCCTAGAATTATTTTCATTGCTATTTCAGAACCATAAAGCATGAAGGGAAACATGGCAGCCTGCAGGCAGACATAGTTTTGAAGAAGTAGCTGGGAGTTCTTCATCTTGATCTAAAGGCAGTAGAAGACTGGCTTGAGCTTCTGAACCCTCAAAGGCCACCCTCAGAGTGACACACATCCTCCAGAAAGGCTACACCTACTCCCAAAAGGCCATATCTCCCAATGATGTGAATCCCTATGGGCCAAACATTCAAACACATCAGTCAACCTGGGGCCATCCCTATTAAAAACACCACAGAAAGACAAAATAGGAAACAATTGTTCAGTCACAGCTTCATTTTATACAGTAAAACAGAAGGGACTTCTAGGAATCATAAGTGTTATTACTTGTCAAAAGCCAGAGCAAAGACAAAAGTATTGAAATAAATATTGAGAACATCCTTTTGTGGTGATAGTTTCTATTGGTGGGCAAATCAGAGCCTATTGATGTTTTTTCCAGTATCTTTATAATTTCTTTAAACTGTAGAAGCAACTGAGAAAGACAAAGTATATTTCATTCCAGGTATAACTGCCAGTTTAAAAATGATAACAGTTTTTTTAAATTGATTTTTATTAAGCCCTACATTTTTCTCTGCTCCCTTCCCTGCCTCTCCCCTCTCCTCTTCAGCCCTCCCCCAAGGTCCCCATGCTCCCAATTTACTCAGGAGATCTTGTCTTTTTCTACTTCCCAAGTTGATTAGATCTATGTAAGTCTCTCTTACTGTCCACATTATTGTCTAAGTTCTCTAGGACTGTGGTTTGTAGTCTGGTTTTCTTTGCTTTAATGATATCAGTTTAAAAAATCATGTTATCTCTTAGACCAAAAATGCACCACTGAAGAACAAACTAAACAGGGTAGCATTGGCACACTCTCTCATTATGCAGCTTGAGTTATGTCATAGCAGACATCACTAGACAAATACATTCATTAAAATTCATTCATTATGGGAAAAACACATGATAAATTCAAGAAGCAAGTTGAGGTTACTTTTATATGGGATGTAGTTCTACTAAAATCTATGTATTTTGATTATTATACACATATTCTGTCTATAAAATAGAGGACAGATATTTGATTTTACATTATAAAAACATTAGCTCAAAGTTATATTGAAACTTAAAATTAAAACTAGCAATGAAGAACAAATGGAAGTGTGTTTTAAGAGAATAAATGCCTCATGAAAATCAGATAGCATGACTCATCACTCTGAGTGTTCAGTAATCATAGGGACAATTATACTCACAGAAAGCACATAAACACAAATACAGAACACATATAGCTCCATATTCTAAATTCAATTTGAGAAATCAATGAAGTACTATATCCAGTTGAGAAAAGTTAATAGATGAGAGCTTGAAGCTATTTCTGCATGTGAAGTACCTAAGAGGTCATACCTTCTTAGCAAAAAAAAAAAAAAAAAAAAAGAGATTGAATAAAGTGAAAACCCATCAATGCTGTTTAGTTCCATAGAAGAAAGAAGGTCACAGATAAAAAGCTACTCCCTGGATTACAGACACAGGCTATTACAGATAATCACAACATAACAAGACATAATTCTCTTTGGGAGCTGGTAAGAGGAGAAAACACTGATAATTGCTGGAGGCTACATGTGGACAAGTCTAGGAGTGAACATGAGCTCAGACACTAACACAAATGTAGGTGAGTTGATGAGGCATAGGTGTGGGCTAGCTTGGGGAGAATGATTGTGTCAGAGAGGCAGTAGAAAACTCACCTCTCATAGAAACCTTCTCCCATAATACAGCAGTGAATACAGCTTCCATGTGTCAGAAACATGGGCCTTGAAGCTCCCTACTGCTTTTCTTTTTTTAAAAAAATAAATATATTTATTATGTATACAATATTCTTTCTGCGTGTATGCCTGCAGGCCAGAAGAGGGCACTAGACCTCATTACAGATGCTTGTGAGCCACCAAGTGGTTGCCAGGAATTGAACTCAGGACCTTTGGAAGAACAGGCAGTGCTCTTAACTGCTGAGCCATATATCCTTCCAAACCAGCTAGGTCTTGTGATCAGCCTTTCTCTCCTCATGTATGCAAAATTTCTCTGGAGTGACCATTTGTCTCAGTTCATTGTGAGATACAAGATTATGGGGAAATCTGTTTTTGGAAGGTCATCTATGCTCTATTAGATTAGAATGTGTGCTGGGATCTAAGGTACATTTGATGAGTCATTACTTCAAAGAAATAGAGCATAATCAAAGGGAAAATAGAAAGTTTCAACAAGAAGCATTGAATTCTGATGGTCTATTTTTAAAGTGACTATAGTTACCAACGATGCGTATTTCAATATTGCTAAGTGATTTTGATCATGTACCATAAGGTAAATGATTGTTGTACTAAGTATGCTAATATATGCATACTTTGTAAAATATCACAATGGACCCTAATACAATTTTATGTAAACAATTTCTTAAACAAATATGGAAAAATCATAATGGCAGTCATTCTTTACCTATCACTCCCTCACTGAAATTGCATTGGCATGAGGACCACAATGTATATTGTTAATCATAAATTTTACAGAATCTGGAGGCACCTAGGAGATAAACCACTGATCATATTCCTGAGATACATAGATTAAAATTTGTGTTTTGGAATGTCTGAGAGGGATCATTTTGATTATGTGAAAAAATTATTATATGATGAAGAGACTAATACCAAGAAACAAGATATAGAAGAGTTGAAAAAAACTAAATACATAGAGAATATATTGAATGAAACAAGAATGGAAAAAAATCATGTCTAGAAAAAAAATGGTAAATGCAAAAAAGGCATTTAGTTCCCCAAATACATATCATCAGAGAGTTACCTATCCATGTCATAAATTTTGCCTATTCTGTTAAAAAATTACAAAGTAAAGAATAAGCAACAAAACACCTAATAAAAAAATGCCAAGTCAACTTCAATGACAACTTGAACCCTCATTCAAAACATTAAAGACTAGAACACCACAGAATGATCTATTTCAGAACCTTACCGGATGTTATTATTGAATAACTGAGCTATTTTCAGCAAAATTGTATTTTAAATTGAATGAGAAATAAAGATATTATAAAAAATCACGAAGAAAGCAGTTCACAACCATGAAAACAGCACTTTAGAAAATACTACAATATTATGCACATACAAAAAAAAGATCATCTAAATCATGAAAGCACAGAAAAAAATGACAGTGTAATGGAGGAGTAGATGAATAATGATTATTAGGAAAGGAGATATCAGTAGGTCCAGCACTATAAGCCAGGAACTCTAAAGTAGTTGAAGAGTAGGAGGAAAGAAAAAGATAAATCATCAATCTATTACACGAAGAAACCCCGACAAAATTACAGAAATTAATAAATATAAATAACCCTATGTGATCCCATTTCAACAATATTATTCAACACACATATTTTTAGACTCTACTGAAACTATATCCAACTGTCACTTTTATTCAAGAACCACAACTACCTGTTAACTATACACGTGTGCTGAGAGTCAAATGTTGGAAGTAATCTGAGAGAATGGGTGACGAAACCAAAAACAAGCTGGCAGAATTATTCTTATAGTATAAATTGGAAATGGTCATAATAATAATAACTCAGAGTCAGCTATCAGGAGGTAAAAGCTGAAAGATCAGAGAAGCAGAATGGCCAGCTACTAGAGTCCTTACATCTACCAATGTTTAGACCAAAGAGGTGGTCTTGTCCTCAGATTTCCTCTTCAGACCGCATTCTCAGACTGAATGTTTAGACTGAATGTTCATATTACCTTCCTGAGCTCCTGTCTCCTTGTCTCCTCTCTTATCAACAGGTGTGGTTAGTTGCCAGACCTCCTGCTTTTGAAATAGTTGGTTCAAGTAGTTGGGAAGTAGTTGGTTCCTACCTAAAACAGAAGTCTAAGGATCCAACTAGGTTATAGTTCCCTTTATGGAAATAACTTGGGATTCCATCCAAGGAGTGGTTTGCCCCCAGAGTGTATGGTCTAGGGCAAGAGTCAAGGGCATGAGAAATGACTGTACCCCACGACTTTCAATTTGTATGTTAATGCAGTTCTTTTGTTCTACTCCTATCTTTTGAAATCAATTAAGCTGTTGAAAATTAAATGAATTTTTAGTACTCTCTGAAATTCCCTCCAGATACTATCCTATGTCCATCTGGGTTTTATTGTTTTTGTTCTTGTCTTTGTAATCTTTACCATATTCTTAAATTCCCATGCTTTCACTATTGAAGAAAGGTGATCTCGAAGAGGCTGGCTCCAGACACTCCCTGGTGGAAGATACTTTGTTCTCTACCTGACTTTATTTGGAGACCGTCTCTAGGCACAAATGCCTTGACTAACCTTTTTTTTTTTTTCTGGGATGGGAATACAATATCATTATTACTTTCAATTTTTTTCTTGTACAACATTTCAAAACTTAATACAAATAATTTCTTTTTAAGAAAAGTGAAGCACACAACTTATGAGTATTTTTGCGGAATTCTGACAGTCATTTAATGAAGAGCTGACATTAATACCCCTGGAACTGTTCCATGCCAAAGAAAAGGAAGAAACACAATCAGCCTTCTTGTAGGGAGTTAGGATTACCCAGATATCAAAATAAAGATTAAAATGAAAAAAAAAAAAGCTAGACATGAGATATGTATTTCCCTGATTAACATAAGGACCTCCTAATTCTTACAAATAAAAGCTAAGAACACAATAGGAGGGGTGTACATGGTAATCATGTTGATTGCTATGCAGAGTTGGCTCAATCCCCAAAATACTAACTCCATTTCAGCACAATGTGCTTAAAAAGACAAAATTCTGTCATCATCTTGGTAAGTGTAGAACACTCATTTAAACTCAGGATATATCCCAGAATGAGCCAGAATTAGAAGGATCTTTCCTGAATGTAGCTAAGAATATAGGGCACAATAACTTGCATGTGCAGTCCTGTCTGCAGATTCTTCCAGAAGAAGGCAGAATACTTGATTTCTATTGTCAGTACTGAGACAGACAATTTCAACTATTCATTTTCTTTCAAAATCTGAGCATGTCATCATGGAGACAGATGTTTTTGGATGTAAAATATTCTGACCCTTAGCCAGACCAACTTGATTGAAACCATCAAATAAATCTCCAAAGAGTGCACAGACAGCTGATGACTCACACTATTCTATGAAGGCCATTGATGCACAGGAGCAATGTGATGGATTCTTTGAGGAAGTCTTCACTGATGTGGAAGCAAAGTACTGGTTGTGATGAATGTCTTTAACAACCTGGGAGTCCATCTGGTGGGAAGGTTTATGTTAAGTTTCTACTTGATAATGGATGAGAATGCTGAGAAGGCTGTGAAGGAGAGAATAAATCTTGACTTATTAGGTAGTCGATCCGCATACATGTCTCCTGGGTGTCTAACTTCAGAAAGGTCTGCTGTTTGAATTTGAAATGAGAGAGTGCACAACAGAGTCTTCCACAAATTCATGCCCCTGAAGCATCTACATAGATCTAAGGGAGCTAAGTAGGTGCCAACTCAAGAAGCATAGGGCTAGGTTCCTATCCATGTAATTCATTATTGATCAAGATTCCAGGGGCTTTTTAGCAGCAGAGGACATGAAAGAATGAGAGAATGACAGATCTGGATAATCCTCAGAAAGACGGTTTTTACTGTGTGTCAGTTGGACAGTGTTATAGTTGAATGAAAATCCAGTTCAAAAATAGATTTAAAAAGTAACAACAATGAAACAAAGATGGGTTTCTGAAAGAAATTTGTAATAACACTGCAAAAGAATTTAAAACCAAAACCAAAATTATCAATGATTGATAAGAGAGGTTCTTCTATTTATGTGTTGCTTTTATTGGTTAATGAAAAAAAGAAACTGGTTTGGTCTGATAGAGTAGAACAGAGCTAGGTAGGGAAAACTAAACTGAATGCTGGGAGAAAGTAGAATTTAGAGATGCCATGGAGCTGCCACTAGACACACAGACTGACACCTTGATGGTAGGCCACGAGCCTCCTGGCAAAATATAAAATAATGGAGATGGGTTAATTCTAGATGTAAGAGCTAGCTTGAAAGTTCCCTTAAGTAATTGGCCAAGCAGTCATTTAATTAATATAGTTTCTATGTGACTATTTAGGGAGTCTGTACAGCCAGGGAAATGAAGAAGTGGCCTCCTTACAACAAATGCTAAAATATATCCTAATAATTATACTAAGAAGGAAAAAAGAGCAGTGTTTCACAATTCTGAAATGATAAAATAAAACATGCCCATCCTCTCACTATTATTCAGTATAATGCTCAAACCTGACTCATAGAAAAAAAAATGCAAGAAGTAAAATGACCACATTATATTCTTAATTTTAAAGAATCTCAGAATTCAATCAGAAATTTCTTAGGCCTAAAAATTCTTTCAGCAAAGAGCAGGATATAAACTAAGAGCACTATATAAAGTCAACAAACAGAAATCATCAAATTTTCTTTGTAATAGTAACAAACTCACTGAGTGGGAAGTCAGGGGTAAATTCCATTCACTACTTAAAAGAAAATACACAGGAAAAATTTAATAAAGCAAGCTAAAGATCCATACATGAAATCATTGGGACATTAAATGATGAAGACAGAGAATGGAAAAACTTTTAACATTCACTAATAGAGAAAACAGTGCACTATGTAGGAACAGTATGGCACACGAATACAATCCACATCATTATCCCAGGGATACTGCTTAGAGAGTTGGAAAAGCAATTCTAATAACATCATATTACCATTCATTGAAGTGAGTACTCAACACACAGTGTTCAACTGTGCAATGATTTAAGCATCTTTTTGGTTTGAATTACATTGAAAGTGTGAAGCCTGGTGTGCCTCACTTTTTCAATTATGAGAAGAAAAGGAGATAATGAGTTTGATATTGGCTCAGTTTTGGAGATTCTGATCCATAAAAGTAAGGCCCTGTGTGTTTCTTACAGTGAGGCATCAGGACAAGAGTATATGGAACAAAGCTAAGAACTTTGTGGAGAGGAAAGAGGGGTAGATCACAGTCACACAGTTTTCCACATTAATGTAGGAGGTTATTATGTATTTGTGTTGATTTTGTTGGTTGAATAAAGAAAACTTCCTTGGCCTATTTGATAGGGCGAACTCGGGTAGGCAGGGAAAATAGAACAGAATTCTGGGAGGAAGAAATCAGAGTCAAAGAGAGCCACCATGGAGTTGCTAGAGTCAGATATGCTGATTCTTTCCCAGTAAACCACGACCTCGTGGTAATATACAGATTAACAAAAAAGGGTTAATCAAGATGTGAGAGTTAGCCAATAAGAGGCTAGAAATAATGGCCAGGCAGTAATCTAATTAATACAATTTCCATGTGGATATTTTGGGGCTAAACTCCCCGGGTGGCAGGGAGCCTGGTGGGACACAGCCCACTCCTCCTTCTACTACACTCATGAGCACAGAAATAGTCACTTCACATCTTTCTAGTGGACCTGTAGTTATATATGTTTTACCACCAAGCAAAACAAAAACCTGGAGACTAAGGCTTACCACATGGGCCTTCTGGGTACAGTCAAGCTGCAATGTACTTCAATCACTGATTGGAGAATACTGGACTTCACTCAGTGCCTTCATGTTGAATGATACTATTCAAGGATATTAGGGTCTGAGATATTTCTCTCTGTCTAATATTATGAAACAGGAATGTCTGACTTTTCCTTATATTGTTAGTACATCCAATTCAGATAATGTAGAGAAGGGAAATGCTGATTATGAACAAGCCTCACTTCCTAGATATCCCAAGGTTTTTCTTAAAGCTATAGTCCAAGGTTGAATTGATGGTATGCTAAGGATCCAGAGGATCACAAGCCTAGCATCATTATATGTTTTGTGTTTCACAGTAGGACATTGTTAGGGTATTTGTCACCCTGTCCACAGAAAAAGCTGGGACTCCTAAACTGGAAGCTGATTGACAGGGATTGTGGATTCCGAGGATGTGTTGTTGGTTACAGGGTAAAATGTTCCTCCACTTGTGAAGACTTTATGTGGATTCAGCATTGATTTTGAAGTGAGAAGAGAGAGACCTTGTTTATCCTCAGTGGTGCCTAATCATTCCTAGATTTCCAATGTCCCTTTTCATCCCATGATCACATCCTACTGCCTCTTCTGTTCCTGATGTCATTTAATTTAAAGCTTTTTTAGTGAAACCAACACCCCTCTCTCATCTGAACCACGACATTCTTTTTCTCAATATTATTAAATATAATTGATTTCTTTTTTTGAGAAGTATCACAATGCAAAATATGTTGTTTTGTTGTTGTGAGATACAAAAAATTGGTTTAGGATAGAGAGGAGTATCAGTGGATAAAAGCCCCTTTCTGGTCTTGCAGAGGACATAGATTCAATTCCCTATATCTATACCGCAGTTCACAGCCATCTGCCACAGTATTTCCAGGTGACCCAATGCCATTCTCTAAAAATAAGGGCAACAGTCACAAATGTGGTCCACAGACATGCATGCAGACAAGACACATGTACACAAAGAATAAATAAAAAGACATTTTTAACTCTTTCTCAATATGAGTGCACTTGATCTTCTTTTGTCGTATTATTGCTCTAGCAAGATCTTTAAGAGTTATTTTAAATAAATATGGTGTAGACAGACTTATCTTCTTCCAGATTTTAGTAGGATCTCTTTGAGTTCTTCAATTTAATTTGATGTTGGCTGTCAGCTTTCTTTATATTGCTTTTATTGTGTTTAGAAGTGTTTCTTGTATTCCTGATCACTCCAAGACCTTTATTATAAAGGGCTGTTAAATTTTGTCAAATGCTTTTACAGCATCTGATGAGATGATCATAAAGCTTTTTTTTCAGTTTATCTATATGGTAGATGACATTGATGGATTTTCTTTTTTATTGATTTTTTTTGAACTTTACATTTTTCTCTGCTCCCCTCCTTGCCTCTCCCAACCCTTCAACCCTCCCCAAGGTCCCCATACTCCAAATTTACTCAGGAGATCTTGTCTTTTTCTACTTCCCATGTAGGGTAGATCTATGTAAGTCTCTCTTAGTATCCACATTGTTGTCTAAGTTTTCTGGGATTGTGGTTTGTAGGCTGGTTTTCTTTGCTTTATGTTTAAAAAAACATCTATGAGTGAGTACATGTGATAATTGTCTTTCTGTGTCTGTGCTACCTCACTCAAAATAATTTCTAGCTCCATCCATTTACCTGCAAAATTCAAGATGTTATTTTTTTCTGCTGTATAGTACTTCATTGTGTAAATGTACCACATTTTCCTTATCTATTTTCAATTGATGGGCATTTAGGATGTTTCCTGGTTCTGGCTAAGACAAACAATGCTGCTATGAACATATTTGAGCACGTGTCCTTGTGGCAATGTTGAACATCCTTAAAAGAACAGTACTGAACTTCATATGAAAAATACCAAAAGTGTTATTACTGGGTCTTGAGGAAGGTTGTTTCCTAATTTTCTGATAAATTGACACACTGACATCCAAAGAGGCTGTACCAGCTTGCATTCTCACCAGCAATGCAGAAGTGTTTCCTTTTCCCCACAACCTCTCCAGGATAAGTTGTCATCAATGGTTTTCATCTTGGCCATTCTTACAGGTATAAGGTGGAATCTCAGAATTGTTTTGATTTGCAGTTCTCTGATGACTAAGGATGTTGAACTTTTCCTTATGTAAG
>NW_026068334.1:239784-240914 GCF_014885135.2 Alexandromys fortis
TATATATATATATATATATGTCTATTTTCTTTCTTCTACATGTTGATATCCAGTTATTCCAGCACCATTTGTTAAATATGTTTTCTTTTTTCCATTTGTTATTTTTTGCTTCTTTGTCAAAAATTAGGTGTTCGAAGATGTGTAGATTAATATCTGGGTCTTCTACTCAGTTCCATTAGTTTTCCTGTCTGTTCTTATACCTGTACCAGGTTGTTTTGAGTACTGTAGCTCTGTAGTAGAGTTTGAAGTCAGGGATTTCGATGCCTCCAGAAGTTATTTTATTGGTACATGATTGTTTTGGAAATCAGAAAACAATACCCTCACAATAGCCACAAATAGCATAAAATATCTCAGAGTAACTCTAACCAAACAAGTGGAAGACTTGTATTTCAAGAACTTTAAATCTCTAAAGAAAGAAATTGAAGAAGACACAAGAAAATCGAAAGTTCTCCTATGCTCGTGGGTAGGCAGAATTAACACAGTAAAAATGGCAATCTTATAAAAGCAACTTACATATTCAATAAAATGCCCATCAAAATCCCAGCAAAATTATTCACAGACCTCAAAAGAACAGTATTGAGCCGGGCGATGATGGCGCACGCCTTTAATCCCAGCACTTGGGAGGCAGAGGCAGGCGGATCTCTGTGAGTTCGAGACCAGCCTGATCTACAGAGCTAGTTCCAGGACAGGCTCCAAAGCCACAGAGAAACCCTGTCTCAAAAAACCAAAAAAAAAAAAAAAAAACAGTATTGAACTTCATATGAAAATGCCAAAAACCTAAGATAGACATTGATAGATTTTTCATATGTTAAACAATTCTTGCGTCTCTGGAATGAAGTCAAACTTTCGTCATTTGCAGATGACATGATAGTATATATAAGTGACTCCAAACATGTGAGAAGAAAACTTCTACAGCTGATAAATACATTCAACAATGTTGCAGAATATAGGACCAACTAAAAAAAAAAATCAGTAGCCTTCCCATATACAAATGAAAAGGAAGCCAAGAAAGAAATCAGAGAAACATCACCCTTCACAATAACCATATCACATAAAATATCTTGAGGTAACCCTAATCAAAGAAGTTAAAGACCTGTTTGATAAATACTTTAAGCCTTTGAAGAAAGAAA
>NW_026068334.1:241193-246371 GCF_014885135.2 Alexandromys fortis
ACAAAGAAGTTAAAAATTTACAGTGAGCAAAGGAAAACAACTTCAACAATTGGTGCTAGCATAAATAGATGTCAATTTGTAGAAGAATGAAAATAGATTTATTTCTATCCCCATGTCCAAATTGATTAAAGGCCTTCATATTAATTTGACTGCACTGTACCAGACAGAAGAGAAAGTGGGAAGTAGCATTCAATGCATGAGCACTGAAAAACACTTCCTAAATATAACATCAGTAGAATAGACACTGACAGAAACAATAAATAAATGGAAAATCCTGAAACTGAGAAGCTTTTGCAAAGCAAAGGATACACTCAATAAGACAAAATAGCAGCCTACTGAATGGAAAGAGTTCTTCACCAACTTCACATCAGACAGAGGACTGATCTCCAAAATATATAAAGAACTTAAGAAATTAAACGTTAAAATTCCAAATAACCCAATTAAAAATGTGTTACAGAATAAACATAGAATTCTCAACAGAAGAATTGAAAATGGCTAAAAGACACTTTGGGAAATGTTAAACATCCTTAGCCATCAGGGAAATGCTAATAAAAACAACTTTGAGATATCATCTTACACAGTCAGAATGGTTCTGTTAAAAAACCCCAATGGCAGATTATCCTGGAGAGGTTTTGGAGTAAGGGGACCACTCCTCCATTTCTGGTGGTAATGTAAACTTGTACAACCACTTTGAAAGTCAGTATGGTGGTTTCTCATAATATTGGGAATCAACCTAACTCAGGACCCAGCAAAGCCTCTCTAGGGAAGTTATCCAAAAGATGTTCAATTGTATTACAAGAACTCTTGTTCCACTATATTCATAGCACAATTATTTGTAGTGTTCAGAACCTGTAAATCACATAGTTGCCCCTCAAGTGAAGAATGGATAAAGAAAATGTGACATATTTACATATTTTGGTACTACTTAGCAGTAAGAAAGAAAGACCTCTTGAAAATTGCATGAAAGTGATGGAACTAAAAAAAAAAAACTGAGTCTGGTGACTCAGACACAAAAAGAAGAACAAGGTATATACTGACTCATAAGTTGATACTAACTGTAAAGAAGAGGATATCAATTATATTGTTCATGATCCTAGAGAATCTAAGTAACAACGTGAACATCAGAAAAACACACAGATCCATCTGGAAATGAACATATGTATATGTACTTCTAATCTTGATTAAGGTATTGTGATTGTGTAGTTCATTTAAAAATGTAACGTATGATTAAGAAATATAGGTTAATAGATAATCATCTATAATAGTCAAGTTTGTAGTCATGTTAAATTTTCTAGATGTGCATAGATATATTTCAGATAGGTATTCTTCATATTTTTCAAAGACAACAGAATATGGCATTTANTTCCTGATCGCTTTACAGGCAGTGGATCTAAGACAGATTTCACTCTCACCATCAGCAGTGTGCAGTCTGAAGACATGGCAGATTATTACTGTCAGCAGCATTATGATGCTCCTCCCACAGTGCTTCAGCCTTGAACAAAAACCTCTCTGAGATTCTCACCAGCTGCCTGACCCACAGAGTCCTGGACCTGCACACTTCCCCCTGCTGCCTAAGAATGTTGTGTTCAAACAGTGGTAAAAAAAAAAAATTGACAAGCCCAGGAAAACTAATGGGCTCAATGTCTCTTATGTCTTTAGGTATGAAAAAGCCTCTAAATGAAAATGTAAACATAACTTAGTATTACCTTTCTATTCCTTCTGTAACACATAACACAAGCTCTGCTGCTTGAATATGAGGGATTTATTTTTATAGTTCTGTACTTACAGTATCAAATATAAGACTCTATGGGCAGAAGTAATGATGAATGCAAAAGTTTTGGAAGCTATAAGAAAAATGTTTTCTGCTCTTTTACTGAATTATGTGGTGTTTTCTTATTTCCTTACAGGGGTTCATTTCTTCTGTTTTTTTTTCTTTCCCTTTCCATAAATTCTTTTACTTTTTATTACATTTTAGTTAATTGAGTAATGTTTTCTGTGTCCTTGTGAGTGTACATTGTTGTGAGCGGGCATGTTTCTAGGTACATATTTGACATTGCAAAGTTGTGGACATCAGAAAACACTTGCACATGATAGTTTTTGTGTTATTTGGGTCTGGGAATCAAAGTCAGGTATGGCATCATGCTTGGTTGCAAGTGTCTTTACCATATGATGCATCATTCTGTCCCTTAAAATCTTTAATTGAAACAAATTTATTGTACTCAAATTTCTTTTTTATTTTAATTTATCTTTTTGAAATGATCTTTTCTCATTTTTCATACTTATCCCATTTCTCACTCTCTCCCTCCTCCTGCTCCCCCACAATCCCACCACCCACCCCATCTACACCTCAGAGAAGGTAAGACTTCCCATGCAGAGTCAACATAGACTGACTCATTACTTTAAGGGAGTCCCAAGGCTTCCCCGTATATTTAGATTGGGCAAGGTATCCCTCCAAAAAGCATGGACTCCAGAAAGCCACTTCAAGCAATAGGGATAAATCCTCATCCCACAGCTATTGGCCCACAGAATGCCAAACCACACAAAGGNGTTGGTTAGCCATTTGGACAAGAAGCTGCTCTTGCCTGGACTGTTGCATAAACTGGATATGAAGAACCCACAGAGAGACAACTGCTAAACTTCCCCCGAAATGAGATGATCCTTCAGGGTTCCTGATTCATAAGAGTCTGTGAGACATTTTGCAGGATACAGAAGAAAGTGACTGAACTGTCTTTGAAATTTCCAGCTTCATGGAAAAGTCTGCTCAGTATTATGGGCCTATAGGCTGAAGAAAGATACCCCAAGATACAGAAGAACTGCGAGTGACTGACCAGGCAGTGAGATGTCTCTACAAATTCTAGTGTTTTGTTCTTTTTTTTTTGATTTTTAAAATTCTAGTGTTTTGGAAGTTGCCTACAATGCACTTGCTGTTTACTTAGGTAATAGTAAATTCTTCTGGAGTCTTTGATGAAGTTGAATAATTTATATTTATAGTTATAATTCTCCTTATTTATGATAAAAGATAAAGTAAATATAAGTATTATAACTGTAGTTCTTATTTGATACCTGTTTTGTTTTATGTAATTTTACTATGTTAAAGTTGAAGTCTTCCTTTTTGTTTAAACAGAAAAGGGAAAATTGNGCTAAACTTCTCCCAAAATGAGATGATCCTTCAGGGTTCCTGATTCATAAAAGAGTCTGTGAGATATTTTGCAGGATACAGAAGAAAGTGACTGAACTGTCTTCGAAATTTCCAGCTTCATGGAAAAGTCTGCTCAGCATTATGGGCCTATAGGCTGAAGAAAGATGCCCCAAGATACAGAAGAACTGCGAGTGACTGTCCAGGCAGTGAGATGTCTCTACAAATTCTAGTGTTTTGTTCTTTTTTTTTTTTGATTTTTTAAATTCTAGTGTTTTGGAAGTTGCCTACAATGCACTTGCTGTTTACTTAGGTGATAGTAAATTCTTCTGGAGTTTTTGATGAAGTTGAATAATTTATATTTATAGTTATAATTCTCCTTATTTATGATAAAAGATAAAGTAAATATAAGTATTATAACTGTAGTTCTTATTTGATACCTGTTTTGTTTTATGTAATTTTACTATGTTAAAGTTGAAGTCTTCCTTTTTGTTTAAACAGAAAAGGGAAAATCGTGTAGGAGTTTCTTCTGTTAATGTCTTGCTTTCATTGGTTAATGAATAAAGAAACTGCTTTGGGCCTGATAGGGCAGAACTTAGGTAGGCAGAGAAGACAGAACTGAATGCTGGGAAGAAGGGCAGAGTGGCAGACACCATGGATCTCCTGCCTGAGACAGACATTGTCTGAGGAATGGATGGGGGCTGGGGTCCGGGTGTTAGGTGTAGGGAAGTGGAAGATGGGAGTAAGTGGGAACTGAGTTGGTTTTCTTTTTAAAATAAATTTAGAAAGTTTAATTCTTAGGAATCACCGTGCTTCTGTAACCCACATCCTATACAGAGCAGTGACAGCACAGATAGAATCTCAAAATAAAAGAATGCAGCAATTGCAAAAGACCAGCAAAAGAAATCAGCTGGGATACACCACTTAGAATACTCTAGTGAATACTATGCAAATCCTAACTGCCATAGGGTGACACAAGAGCAGCTGTCCTTTGAGCACCAAGTCAAACTTTTCTCAACTTATTTGCATATTGAGACATTAGCAACAGGACAAATTCCTCAAAGCACCTTTAAAAGCAGTTTGACAGTGCCCTGGAAGCAGCCTCTCTAGTCCAGGTTTCAAGGATAAGGTCAGCTGGGTTTTGGGTTCCAGTTGAGAGGGTTCAGTGTTGGGGAAAACCCTTGTACACCTTATTGCTTTCCAAACCTTGATGTCCTGACCATTGAAATTATGGCATCTAAGTAATATTAAGATTACATTTCATTTTATGGATTCTCAGAATTTAGCTCATGACTGCTGCTAATGTTTTCCTCATCTATTATGGTTTTACACCGAGTGCTTTCAGTATTACAGTCCCAGCATGGTGTGTTTGTCATTCCAAGCTCCTCTGGTGACATCATGCTTACCTGGTATCCAGCTTTGATGTCTGTTTCTGTAAAACAAAGGACCACTATCTCTTGCAGGGCCAGAAAGAGTGTCACTAAATATGCAATTAATTACATGCACTGGTACCAACAGAAATAATGACAACTCCCCAAACTCCTCATCTATGGTGCATCTAACCTAGCATCTAGGATTCCTACCAGGTTCAGTGTCAGAGGATCTGGAACAGACTTCACCCTCTATATTTTTGCTGTGGAGATTGATGATGATGCAGCCTATTATTGTAAGAAGAGTTATGAGTCTCCTCCTACAATGCTCCAGGGCTAAACAAAAACCTCTTGGGACTGTTGCCCACTGAAGTTTAGTCTCTGAGCTGGGTTTTTCCCCCACACATCTCCACTATGTGATTTTAGAAAGATTATTCATAAAAAGGGTGAAGATGTGAAACAGAGATTTCTTAGAAATTAGTATGGCCACACCTGCTTGTTTCTTAGGTCCATTTGCTTGATAAGCCTTTTCCCAGCCCTTTACTCTGAATAGGTGCCTGTCTTTGTGTTTGAGGTGTGTTTCTTGTAAACAGCAGAATGTTGGATCCTGCTTTCGTATCCAATCTCTTAGCCTGTGCCTTTTTATAGGTGAGTTGAGCCCATTGACATTAA
>NW_026068334.1:253806-257754 GCF_014885135.2 Alexandromys fortis
TCCTTCCTCTTCCTCTATCTCCTGTCTTTTCTCTTATTCCCCGACCTATGTCCTTCTGCGGTGAGGAGATCTCCTTTGTGCTGAGAACTTGGTTTTGGGTGCCCTTAGTTTATAATTTTTCTTTTACACAGAAGAAAGAAATCACTATAAGACTCAATAAAGCAGAAGAAAAAATATCCTGAATCAAGTTTCAAAATGAAGAAGAAACATAGTTTTGAAACATCATTTGTTAAAAATTTATCATTACTATAATATCAAAGAATTCTATCATATGATAAAGAGAGACCACGATTCATAACATATAGCAGATCTGAGATATAAACTATATACTTAGAAAAGATATTGAATTAAATGAGAACAGAAAAATTTAAATCTACAAATTATTGGCAATTATAAAAGGACATTTAGTTCTAGAAACAAATAGAACTAAAGAACATTTCCAAGTCATACATTTTGCTTATTATGTACAAAATAAAACAAAGTAAACAACCAGCATCAAAAGATATAATTAAAAATGTGAATTCAAATACAAGACAAACACATCAGAATGACATCTGAATTCTCATTCAAAGCCTTAAAGTTCAGAAAACATGTACCCATGTATTTCAGAAGCTGGTAGTATGTAATTGCCAATTAAATGAGCTATTCCCAGCAAAATAATATTTTCAAATGAGGGAGAAATAAGGACAAGAACATTATAACCTCAGGTATTTAATGACCATGAAGATAGCACTATAGAAGAGAGTATAAAACAGTATGCACATAGAAATAGAGTGTTTCAATCATGAGAGTACTGAAAAATGTTTCTGTCATGTAAAGAATAGATGAACCATGACTATCAGAAAAGGATTATAGTATGTCCAACACTGTAAAACAGATAATTCAAAAATAGTTGAGGATCAAGTTATATTAAGCACCTCATCCTAACACCGGGTTTCAACCTTTATAAATTACCATTTTCCAATGTGCTACATCTGTCAATCTATCCAGAGGCAGTCCAGTTACCCTTAAGGACATATACTCCTGCTACCCTTCCCTGGTTACATTAAGTTCTTCCTTTTAGATATTGTGGTAAGTGCTTTGTAATAGGGTTGTGGTTTTACAGGTGACAACTAAGACTTGAATTAGGAGCTTTATGACAGGATTATGCTGTTTGATACAAATTATGTGATGCCCCCACCACTGTCAACATCCATTACATCTCCTCTCACTCTGGAATGAAGTTGGGCTTTCTCACAAAGTTTTTTTCCAGAAGAAGGATATTTCCATCATATTCACAGGTCATCCAAACTCTCTGTTGCTGCTTCTGCACTTTTGTCCTCATGGACTTGTGGCCAATGGACAGCAAGGAAACAGGCAACTGACATATAAAATGGACATAGAAGGTAAGAATTTTCCTGATACAATAGCAGATGGTAATTTTAGTACTTTGCTTGTTTTTTACATTCAAATTGAAAACAACCAGAGAAATTTTTGAGTTAAACTACACAAGAAAAGAATGACCACCATGACATATAAAATATGCCCCATGTATCATATATAAATGTAATACACACACACACACACACATATATATATATATATATCATTCAAATAATCCCATCATCCTACTTAAAACCAGTCATCATTTTAAGCCACAATGTAAGTCTCAGTCTTAAAAAAATTAAGAAATTCTAGACAAGCCCTACCACATCCCCAAACTCTTATATCTCCCTGAAACCTCAGTGGAACTTTGAAATACATTTTGGCCCAATACTGAGTGGAACTAAGAGGTAAGTGAACAGCCATATGGCAGACACCCCACTCTGTAGGACCTCCACAGTGGGACAAAACCACAGGCCCCTCCTCCAACTCCAACTTCCTTGGCTTTTCTAGACAGCCAGCAGGATGTTTTCCTTCAGGTAGACTTCCATATTACCAAAGTCCATCCACCTGACCCTCCAAACTACTAGCCCCACTGCACCCCTAAACTCACTTATCCTCCTGCAGCCTTTGTGGAACTCTGAAACACAGCTAGCTCCAATACTGAAGAGACCAAGAGCTTGCTCCAATACTAAAGGTACCAAGAGAAGACCAAGAAAGCAAACCTGGAGAGAAGTCCAAGATAGCAGGTTTAGAGTGACTTCAGAGGCTTCATGTGACATAGATATTGAAAGTACATATCAGACCAAGAAAAATTCCCAAACACTTAGACAGCTACTGCTAGGATTGAAGCAAAAAAGTCCCCCTGACATATAATAATCAAAAGACAAAACATACAGAATAAAGAAAGAATATTAAGAGCTGCAAAAAAAAAATAGTTTAAGTAGGTAGACCTATCAGAATTACACCTGATTTCTCAATGGAAACCATGAAAATCAGAAGGTCTAGGGATAATATGCTTCACACACTAAGAGATCCTGGATGTGAGTCCAGACTACTATAACCAGCAAAACTTTTGGTCACCATCAATGGAGGAAACAAGATATTCTGTGAAAAAAAAACAGATTTAAATAATATATATATATCAACAAACCAAGCCCTACAGAAAGCACTGGAAAAATGACAACCCAAGGAAGCTAACTTCACCCACAAAACATAGGCAACAGAAAATCCCCATGAGCAAAATCTAAAGAAGGGAAACAGAAAAACACTACTAGAGAAAATAACAGGAATTAACAACCATTGGTCCTTAATATCACATTATATCAATAGACTAAATTCACCTATAAAAATACACACTTTAAGAGAATTGAAACAAGAGCAGGATCCAGCCTCCTGCTATATACAAGAAAGACACCTCAACCTCAAAAATAGGCACTACCTCAGAGTAAAGATTTGGGAAAAGGTTTTCCAATTAAATAAGAATAAAGCTGGTGTAGCTGTCCTAATATCCCACAAAATGGATTTCAAACTAAAATCAATCAGAAGAAATGGAGAAGGACATGTTATACACATAATAGGAACAACCCATCAAAACGTAGTCTCAATTCTAAAATATCTATGCCCCTAATAAAACAGTACCCACATATGTAAAAAAAAAATTAAAATTGAATCACAATCAAAACCCACACACTAATAGTAGGAGACTTTAACACTCCACTCTCTCCAATGGACAGGTCAACTAGATAGAAACATAACAGATAAATAAGAGAACTAACAGATGTCATGAATGAAATGGACTTAACAGCCATCTAAAGAACATTCTAGCCAAAAAGAAAAGAATATACCTTTTTTTCTCAGCATCTCATAGATCCTTCTCTGTAACTGATCACGTACTCTGTAACAAAACAAAACTCTACAGATACAAAAAAAATTGGAGTAACCCCTTTGTCTTATAAGATAACCATGGTTTAAAGTTAGAATTTAACAACAATACTACTCTCAGTAAGCCTACAAAAATCATGGAAATTGAACAGTGAACTACAGAACAACCCCTCGGTCAATGAAGAAATAAAGAAAGAAATTAAAGTCTTCCTAGAATTCAATGAAAATGAAGGCTCAACATATCCAAACCTATGGGACACTATGAAAGTAGTCCTAAGAGAAAATTTCATAGCACTAAGTGACTACATAAAAAATGGAGAAAGCTCACATCAGTGACTTAACATCATACCTGAAAGCTCTAGAACAAAAAGAAACAGACACACCCAGGAGGAGTAGAAGACAATAAATAATAAAATTTATGGTTAAATCAACAAAATAGAAACAAAGAAAACAATACAAAGAGCTGGTTCTTTGAGAAAATCAACAAGAGAGACAAACCCTTATTCATACTAATTAAAAGGCAGAGAAAAAGCATTAAAATTAACAAAATCAAAAATGAAAAGAAAGACATAACTACAGCCTCTGAGAAAATTCAGGGAATCATTATGTCATACTATAAAAAACCTGAACTCCACAAAATTGGAAACCATAAAAGAAATGGAAAATTTTTTAGATAAATACCATATACCAGAATTAAATCAA
>NW_026068334.1:260520-263539 GCF_014885135.2 Alexandromys fortis
ACTTGAAGAACATGGGGGAATGGGATGGCTGATATGGGAGAAGGACAAAGATGGAGAGCAAGGAAAGGGATATCTTGATTGAGGGAGCCATTATAGGGCTAGCAAGAAATCCGGCACTAGAAAAATTCCCAGGACCCCAACTAAGACCCTAAGCAATTGAAGAGATGGGTTCCAATCTTGATTTGTCCTGTAGTCAGACTGATGAATATCTCAAATATCAACATGGAACTTTTATCAAGCAACTGATGGAAACAGAGGCAGACACCTGCATTGGAGTACTGGACTGAGCTCCCAAAGTCCAGTTGAAGAGTGGGAGGACTGAGAATATGAGCAAAGAGATCATGACATGATAGGTACACCCAATGCAACAGTTTACCTGAGTTAATGGGAGCTCACAAACTCCAGCTGGACTGGGAAGAAACAAGCATAGGACCAAACTAGTCCCTCTGATTGTGGTTGACAGTTGCATGGCTGGGGCAGACTGAGAGGTCACTGGAAGTGGCACCAGGATTTATCCCTACTGCATGTACTGACTATTTGGGAACTTCTTCTCTTTGGATGGATACCTTGCTCAGCATAGGTATAGTAGGGAGGGCCTTGGACATTCCCCAAAGCAATGTGTCTTTTCCTCTTTGAGGACTGGATGGGGGTGGGGTGGGAGGGTATGTGGAGGGCATGGGTGAATGGGAAAGAGTAGGAACTTTGGATGGTATGTACAATGCAAAAAAGTTAGTTTTCTTTTTCAAAAAATAATTAAAAGTTAAGAAAATCTAAACAAAACTGAGCTAGGACAGAGAAAAATTAAAGGGCTTAAGTAGTTATTTGGAAACTTCCCAATAGTCACTTGAATTACCATTGATTGATTGAAGAAGTCGAGGAGAAACACATACAACCCTTAGAATCAAATGAAAATGACAGCACAGCTTCCTAACATCTTTGAGAGGCTGCTATTCAACACTAATGGAAAGTTGATGGTTTTGAAAGCCTACCATAAAAAAAAAAACATGAAAGACCCGAAGTAAATGGCCAAATTCAGAGTGAACTCAAAAAAAGCATCTTGTGATGAGCCTCACAATCTAAGAAAATGATCAAATGAAACTCAGACAAGGGCAATCATAAAAGGTGATAAATATTACTGTAGAAATCAATTAAATGGAGATTAGAATGGCATTGCATAAAATTATTGAAAGAGTTTTTTTCTTTGAATAGATACACAGTACTATGCAAACTAACCTAGAGAAAAAGAAAGATATCTCACTTAATAAAATCAGAGATAGAAGAGAGGGAGAGAGGGTTGCAACATAATCAAATGAAATCCAGATGGTCACTAAGATAAAGTTAGAAATCTTATACTTCTTCTGGAACCAGATAATCTAGAAGAAATAGGTATGTTTCTACATGCATCTGTGATAAAATTAAATTAAAAGATTATCAAGAACTTCAATTGAACCATAGCATCAACAATTTCAAAGTGAAAATAAAATGTCTATCAAAAGCACTCAAGAGAGAACTTTAGGACATAAAGGAAGTTCATCATGTAAATGTAAAATGATTAAATCTGAAACAAAGGTTTTTAAGCATCAAAATGCTAAGTTAGATGACAAAAAATGACAAAGATGATCAGAACTTTTAGTCTGTAGACTTCAAGGTAGAGTAGGTGTGTATTACAGCAAAGTCAGCAACACTTGTGTAAGAACTGGCAGAAAAAGGGAGAGATTTACAAGAACTTTTTAATCATACATATACATCTGGTGTTATTTTTGCCTGTTGATTTTCACTAGCCACTCACACACACTGTCCTTATGTATTTCTTTAATTATTTGCATGGGTCTTTTCAGGCAAGCCTGGCTGCTCAGAATGTATAAACCAGACTTTTACAGTGTGAACTGAGCTGAATCAGATAGGCAGGGCTTGCAAATATTGTTCTTTCATGTAAAAAATATTCTACCTTATTATGTCTATATTCTGATTAAGAAACTTATCCTATTTTGAAGATATAGAAAGGAACAAGTGTGTTATAAACTACATAAAATGCAGGATATCTACAAATATGTTAAAGCTGAATGATTCTGGCCAATGAACCTGTTAGTGTAGGTGGCTAAATTTAGAAAATCTTCAAACAAACCAGAAGAGTTACTTAAACCAGCAGTTATGAATCAAAACACAGAAACACAAGACCATGAAAAAAATTAAACCAAAAATTGTACCCCAAGTGATCACAAATAACTTAATGAATCAACTCAATGATTTGAAATAAGTAAAATATTGGCAGATGATTTCAAAAGTATACTCTTAAAATGGTGAGTTTCCACAAAAGATACAAATAAAAATTTTATTCAGTCTAGGGTATAGAGAAGAAGGATAGCGACATAGAGGAAAACATACACAAGGCGGATAGTATAATCAACAACATACCAGAATAAGTGGACAAGGGGAAAATATCACAAGGGAAATGTTATTTTTAAATTTGTTTGCATCAAATACAACAGACAGCGAATGAGCACTAGCCTACTCAAATGTGTGGGTCTGGTTGGCCGTGCATTTCTTCCCATTTTCCTTTCCCTCTGCTAAAACTATTAAAATACCCCTGAAGCTAGTCACCAAGTTATATTTCCTTATTTGGCCAGTTCCTCCTCCTGAGGCTGACTATCAATATCTAGCTATCAAAGAACCAAAATTCAGCAATCAAAAGCCCTCATTGGCTCACCTAATTAACATGCCCATGGAGATTAAGCACCTCATCCTATCACCAGGTCTCTACCTCAATAAATTGCCATTTTCCTATGTGCTATGTTGAAACATCATTGGGTAAAAAAATTATCATGATTATAATGTCAAAGAATTCTAGTACATGATGAATAGTTGAATACTAAGATACATAAGATAAAGAAGAGCTGAGATTAAAAACTAAAGACAAATGGAATAAGAAAAGAAAAATACATATCTCTAAAAGGTTTTTGGTAATTATGAGAGGGCATTTAGTTCCCCAAATTGCTATCACCAGAAAAGGATAGAAAAA
>NW_026068334.1:268206-269513 GCF_014885135.2 Alexandromys fortis
AAAAACTAAAGATAGGGAACATATCAAATGGAATAAGAAAAGAAAAATACATATCTCTAAAAATATTTTGGTAAATACAAAAGGGCATTTAGTTCCTCAAATTGCTATCACCAGAAAAGAAGAGAAAAAAACCATATAGAAAATTTCTGTTTTCTTGTGGACTTCCATGATGAAGTTCACAGTGGCTGTACCAGTTTTCAGTTTCTCTGGTGCCATACACTGCTTGCTCTTTCTGTTCTGTCTTTTCATCATTTTCCATCACTTCCATGGTTTCCTTTTAATTTCTTAATCAAATGAAGCAATTTTATGTTTTTGCTTTGGATTCTATTTCACTGCCAAAATTAGAATTCACAAGTTACTAAAGTTCATCTATAACTCACTAACCAACTTAAGAAGAAACCAGGTTATTGATAATCTGGATCTTCCTTTACTTCTAATCATATGTCTCTATTTAGAAGAGAGTAGATAATGTTTATTCTTCTGAAGGCATAAGTCACAAAACAATCTCACACCAGTTTGGAATTATGGTTAATAAAAAGGTTATTTATTTAAAGTCAAAACTTACAGATCACCATCCTAGACAACAACCCTCTGTGTGACCAGGAAAGGAGTCTGGTAGCTGGAAACAGAGTCTGAAGCAAGAGAAACAGAGCAGGACTACCACTGCTTTTTAAAGTGAAATAGACCATGCCCGAGTGGGCAGTTATCTTAAAGGCTATTGGCTGAAGGAGTGGAAGGAGGTGCCACAGCACCTTCCCCTTTTGTTTAAGTAAGATACAAAAACAATATACAGTAGAAACAGATATAAAGTATAAGATTAGAATTACAATAAGCATAAACAATATTAAGCAAGCAAAATATGCTAAATGTTTTAATAAACATTCTATCCTAAGGAGTCTATGTCTTGTTTTGGAAATGGCTTGGCTAGATCATAAGAGTAACTATGACAATCTAATCTTCAACCCTATTGAAGGCCTAAGAAAGGAAATAATATTACTTTAGCAGGAAGGAAGTACAATCATGTAGCTTCCAAATCTAGCAATATATGATAGAGACAACTGGCTACCTGGGCAATCACACAAAGTCTCATTTGCAATGTTGAAGCAATCAACTTTGGCTAAGGCATAGAATAACTGACAGACCATTTTCAAAGGCAAGAAATTTTTCAAAACTGTCTTACCCTGTCTTGGCAAGATTTGACAGTCCTGTTTATCCATTTTAAAATACTAAATCTTGCCGGGCGGTGGGGGCACATGCCTTTAATCCCAGCACTTGGGAGATAGAGGCAGGCAGATCTCTGTGAGTTC
>NW_026068334.1:271756-273576 GCF_014885135.2 Alexandromys fortis
AAATGCTGCTGAATTAATCCAAGATAGGTATTTTGAAAATTCCTTGACTTCAAAATTAAAGTCAAAAGGTATCCTACTTTGGAGAAGAGATTTTGCTTTTGTTTCCACAGGGAATGAGAGGCTGAGGATAAATTCTGAGTTAAGAAAAATCAGGTTTGATCAAGGAAAGCCACCTGAGAAATCTCTGTTAGAAATAGATGGCCCAGCTGTCTGAGTTCTACATCCAGAATAGATTCAAGACTGATGCCTGAGATGATCAAGACTCACAGGATACTCAAATTTTCTTTAGGTCCCCATAAGATTATCAGCACCCCCAACCAGCAGGAAGTAGCCTGGAAAACTGTGCCTACATTCCCAAAAATGAACTGTGTATATTTTCCTTTGTTTAAAAAAACAAAAGAGGGGGAAGTGATTTGGTATAATTTTTTATTCTGTTAATTATGTTTTAAGTAAACACTGATTGGCCATTAGACAGGCAGGGATTATAGGTGAGACAACCAGACAAGAAGTAGAGGTGGAGCAATGAAAACAGGGGAATTCTGTGAAGAAGGAAGCTCTCTCTACAGTCCTGTCCATACACTGAAGAAGCAGGATATGACCTACCCCATTGAAAAAGGTACCCAGCAATGTGGCTATCATTTGCTAGAATAATGAATTAATGTAATTTATAAGAGTTAACAAGAAGCCTGAGCTAATGGGCAAATCAGTTTATAACTTATGGAGACATCTGTGTGATTTTCTTTGGGATTTACTGGCTGTGGGAACTAGGCAGGACAGAATCCATAATAAGCAGGCCCTCATGTTACATTCTCCTGCTCCATATTTCTATACTGAAAATAGTGGAGCTAAAAACACCATTATGGCTTTGCCTGGGTGAAGCTGTGATTCTGAGGGAGCACAGAACTGACCTGTAACTTGTTTCTGTGTTGCTCTTTCTCTCCACAATTTCAGGAAATTTTCTATGATGTTACAAAGAAAAGTAACTTGTGATAGCTTTTAGACCATCTAACTAGAAAGGTTTGCATTTTAGGCTATAACTCTGTATGTGGAGATTGCATTATTTTTATACCATGAAAAATGACAACATACTTAGCTTCTATATTACTGAGTTTGAGGATAAAATATGTTTTCCTTGGGCCTTCATTCACAGTGGTGTCCTTGTAAGAGGGTGATTTGCTCATGAGCTGAAAATCATCAATATCAGACTTTCTCCAAAGTTGGGAACAAAATAATCTGTGTTTTTTTTTAGCCAGTGGGTTTGTAGTTAGTTCACTTTTAATTACAGCCCAAGGAATCCAATGCACCATAATGAAGACTTCATTTGTGAAATAGTAGTAACTAAAGGCAGTCAGGCTTTTTCTATCACACATAAAAAACAAAAAAACATGGGAATTTTGTGCTTTTAGTCTCCATGTTTTCCCCTTGTGGTATTGTAAAAATACATGTTTAACTGCAAAAGCCTTTGTTTTTGTAATTCCCCTGAAGAGGGTTGCTCAAAAGAAATTCCACACTAGCTCAGAATTGAATAGACTACAGAGGTACTTATTTAGGGGTAGACTCACTGACCATAGTCCTCTGCATGAATGGGAATCTAGCAGCTGGATGAGAAAAGGAACACATGCTTTACACTGGCATTTATAGTATAAAAGGCCACACCCAAGTGGGTGGATAACTTAAAAGCTACTGGCTGGAGGATTTCCTAAAGTACCTCATACTTTTGTTTAAATAAGAGAGTTCTAGGCCTAATACAAAATTATATGCAATAAGATCAAATATCAAGTATAAAAATTAGAATTACAACAAGCATAAACAATATCAAG
>NW_026068334.1:279169-279731 GCF_014885135.2 Alexandromys fortis
TAAGCAGAGGTAGAAACATACATGCATACAATATGACAAATAACTTTGCCTAGTTATACAAATATTGTAGACAAAAATAAGTAACAAATTCAATATTATCTATGTTTGTACCTGTGTACAAGAATCTATACCATTGTAAATTGCCTATTAATAACAGCTCACAAGTATTCACTCTATTATTCACTATTATTAGTTGTGTGAACAAGCACACACTAATCTATTATTCCATCCAATTTCCCCCCTTTTTCCCCAAAAAGATCCCTGAACCTACATACACATTGGACACCAGATGAATAGGAATGATAAGAAAAAAATACCACCCTAGCTCTGAATTTAATATAATAAACGGTTATTTATTTAGGGGTAGAATTACAGATCACAGTCCTCTGCTTGAATGGGAATTCAGTAGCTGGAAGAGAGAGGGAGCACATGCTTTACATTGGCATTTATAGTATAAAAGGCTATGCCCAAGTGGGCAGGTAACTTAAAGGCTACTGGCTGAAGAATTCCATACAACACCCCTCTGTCTCCATATGTCCAATCTGAATGAGCATCAGTTAAT